>NC_061778.1:8217211-8519807 GCF_022458985.1 Mugil cephalus
AGTAAGTGTCAGTCAACTGAGGGTTTTACATATAGCCAGGGCTCAATAAGTTCACACGCTCACATGCCACTCATGACATTGCTTACACTGAGAAATGATAAAACACATTAGTAACATAACCTGTATATAAAAGAGATTAGTAGCTTAGCTATGAATGGATGAGACAAATGCAGACTGCTCTCCTTGAATCGGTGACCTATCAGCCAATCAGAAAATAGTATTTGTCGTTGCCAGGTGAAATAGGAATGCATCACATCTTCTTCAAATGTGCACTTCATTTTTTGTCCTGAAAGTCGTAAATAAAATTATTTATTTAGTTTAAAGTAATTTATCCTTTATTAGATTATTATATTAATACATTATCTTCAAACACATTTCACCCTGGCCGTGCTAAAAAAAAAAAATCATTCCAAGCTAAATTCAAAGCTTGACAGCCCGGCATATAGCACTGCTAAAAGTTCAACCAGTTAGCTTTGTTAAACGTTAGCTAGCTGTCAACAGACAGACAATTAGCCAGTAGTGAAATTTAACAACTATAGCTGGTTGCTTACTAAATGTTTACAGCTAGCGTTGCTAAAGGTTAGCTAAATATTAGCTAACAGAAACTGAACAATTAGCTTTGTTAAAAGTAAACCAATAGAACTGCGTTTTACAAGGTTAGGCTACTGCCTAGCTACAGTACGTGTAGCTTCATAGATGCTTTAAATTGAAACATGACGTTGAAACTTAGTTGCTGGTGGTTTAACTATGTAAAAACATATATTTTTATTGTAAAAATGACGCCTTTAATATAATTGCTAAAATAACCACACCCTATTTAAAAGCTAGTGAATGAACGGCCAAATGTCGAGGCTGTTTGACATAAACTGTTAAAAACTACTGGTGTATGTTGTCGCTCCTCTCCTTTAAAGTTTTCCCAAATTACTTCATTTTAAATCTTATATTAGTTGGTTAGAACGTCTTTTCAAAATAGCCTAACACAGTAGACACACTCAGGACAATAAGTCTTTGAAAAATAATTCCTCAAACCAAATCTCATCTTATAAATCTTCGTCTTATTATTGAGGGACCAGACACATTGGACTGTGGCTTGAATTTTTAAAACCAACAATAAATGTGTGGATGATATGTTGTAGACACACAAAAAAATACTTGTTGAAATGTAAAACAGATGTAGCTAACATGGCTTGCTATTTATACAGCTATTCCTTATGCAGAAAGTCTGTGGGGTAAAAAACAGCATTTAAAAAAGTTCAGACCATCTTTTTTTAAGCTAGTTTTGGCTCTGGAAAGAATCTCTTAGCACCTATATGCACTTATCTTCCCATATGGCTCGAGCCATAATTTACTTTTAATAACTTCCATTCTTCTCTGATAGGTTTTGGGATGTTAACTCAAGGAGGGCTCTTAGAAAAACAAAGCTTGACTCCTTCAGCAACAGTCCTGTACTATAAATCAGATCCCAAACTCCTTAGTCAGGGAAAATACCCTCCATGTGGAAGTTGTACTACGTTGCACCAGCCAAGAGAGTGGAAAAATGTTTTTTAACATGCAAAGAGTGGCTCTGTGTGGCTGCGTGAGCCAGGGGCTGCTCTCCAGCCAGAACTCCATCTTTACGAGCCCACAGACACAATCTCAGTGGAACATGTGGTTTTGATCGGCTCACGTGCAAGGCCAGGGCCAGTTAAAGCCCCAGTACACAACGATCAGTCACTGCGTTGCGGCAATGAGAACCACATGCCATTTTAAACCCAAATGCCCTGATCTCAGTCCCTGTTTTCAGTCATGACTTGTCTCTTGGGAGTCACGTTCCCAAGCTTGGAAACAATAGCTCTGTATTCATTCAACTTTTTCAAGTTGTTGTGAGACACTGGATCTCCTCCTAGTCTTTTTTTTTTCCTTCTTTTGAAGTAAATTGGCTAATGTGTTAAACTGTAAAATGGTCAGGGAGTAAAGGGATCCCTGATTTGGTCATCACTACAGATAGTCTTTGACATAAAACTTGAGTGACTTCAGTTCGTCTCTACACAAACAAAACTTTTTTTTTACTCCATAGACAGAGAAAAACTGCGTTTCTGTTTTTGCTTGTGTTCACACCTGCGATGCAACATCAGACACGTTGAATCCAGATGTGATGGGGTCTGCAAACGTCTGCTGCAACGTACATGACACATCGTACATCTCTTCTTTGATATGCGTGTGCTCCTTTTAACTCCATTGCCCAAATTTAATAAACTTTCATTTGGATAATCACTCATGTAATTATACTTATTATGCATTGTTGCCAAACACTCCAATGACAATATCACCTTTTTACCGTTCACTTGGGGTTGTGTTTATGGACACATAGTGAAAATATGTTGAATAATCACTTTCTTTTTTGCTCTGTTTTGGGTTTCTACCAACTCCTAAGGCTAATACCTAACCCTGTGGCTGGAAAATAACACACACTAGCAGCAGGACAGATACAATATATTTTCAACAGAAGGCAAAATAAAGCGTCAGACTGATACCACATTATTGAACAACTACTTGCCAACAGTGTAGTTTTTCGTGTGTGTAAAAAAAAATAAAAAAAATAAAATCGCAGTTCCATTTACGGCCACTTGAGGCTTGCTTCAGTCCTCATAGACCTCCATGATAAAATGTCTGACTTCCCCGCTGAAATAAATGTCTACAGCTTGTATAAGCGGGGGTGGTTTTGCTCTTTGTAACTCAATCATTTAAATTATGTGAAGCATTAAAGTTATGCATAATTAAAGCTGTAACTTCTTTGAGCGACGGATGGGGGCCCTCACAGGTTGTTAGCTGCCTTCCCAGTCTTCAATCAAACTCCACCCTTTGCCCATTTTTTAAATTAGCTTTGTGTTAGGTGGAGACTGGCACCACACTGGGCTTCACATCAATCTAAACACTTAAAGCCCTTTTGCTGAAAATTGTTGCCTACTGTTGAAAGAAAAAAATACGAGTTTAAAAAAGATTACTAAAAAAAATAATATGGGAGCGTGGGAGTCAAAACAGTAACGGAGCCAGAAAGAAAACTCAGCAATAACGTGAAACTTTACTTTCAGAGGATTTAAATTTGCATTTTTCTAAAATGTCTATACGTTTTCTTTTTTAATATATATATATACTGACATTGAATAACATTCATTCAAGGTCAGCTCTTTGGACAGCTTTGTGATTTTGTGATAATCTTCTCTTCATCACTATGAAAAACTCTTTCATTTTTGCTGTCAGCTGATACACTCACACATCAACACAACATGATAAGATCATCTACAGTGGGAGTGCCAAAGTTTCCATACATGTTCTGCAGAATGTTGCGAAAACGTGGATAAAAATGATTCATCTGTAATTTTTCCGTTTGATGGAAGAGTTTAGTCACAAGAAACTAACCGTCTTGGACCGGCAGCAACATGCTACTAGATTATTTTTCCAGTCATAATAAGTGGAAATGAGTGGAAACACACTGTTAAAAGGTTGGTCACAACACCAAGAATAACACACCGACGCCGTTTCTTTTTTTAATACCTACAGCCTCTCCAGTCACTCTTCAGTCACTTGTCTTTGCTGACTCAGTTTATCTTCTCACTGACAGTACTTGTAAATGTACTCCGTTTGCCCCCAGCCAGGCCTGTGATGTCTGTAAGTTAGCAACTACCTGTCGCCTGTGTCACCATACTGTTTGGTAAATTCACTGACCACGAATAGACTGTTAATAGCGCACTTTGAGCTCTCGTGAACTGTCAACTTGGGGAGAAAAAAAGCTTCAAATCCCCCCACGCGGCAGCTGGCTAATCCCCTCCAGTGACCTGTTCCCACAGAAAACCCACCCAGACTGAGGTGTGCATTTCTGCTGTGTAATAGAAAGTGGAAAAGTGGACCGGCCGTAACCCTGAACTGGTGGCGCCTAAGTGACGCGCATGTGCCTTTATCTTCCTCCCTCGTGCTGTCACCGTTGCATTCCTGCACCGACCCTGACAGACATTCATTGCTCCTCGGTGCACATTCACTCCTTGAAAGCAGGTGACAACCAGGAATACTTTCACTCTGTTGACAGGCCACATACCCCTGTGAGAGGAGGCTATAGCGATGACATGACACATTTTTAGCCACCCTGTAGAAAAAAGGACGTTATAGATTATTGTGAGGCTCTCTGTCCAATGAAGTCACCAGTCACGCTCTGAGGAGCTGCAGCTCGAGGGCTCAAAGCCGTTTGCGCTCCGGCTACAACAGATCAGCCTTTTATACAAACTTTTTACGTTGTTCCTCGTGACCCCTCGCTGTTATTTCTGTCCATTCTCCCACACGGCTGCGCAGATAATGCATAATGCGCGTTATCATTCTTCCCCCAGATTAAACAGAGGGGGGATTTGTGTAAGGGAGCCCTCTCCAGCGTGTTAAGACCCAGGCTGGCTGGACTGGCCGCTGAGAGCTGGACTAAAGCAACAGGACCGTGGAGTCTCTCCAGGGCCACGCTGGGAGAGTCTGAGTGTGGAAGCCATCAAGGCTCCAGCAGCTGATGTGTTTTGACAGTGTTGTGGTATATCCGCTCTGCCGTAAGAGGTACATAGGAAACATGGTGGTTCACATGGGGAGCTCAGTCTCCATCCACAGCTCGCTCTCAGCGGGGTGCATCGTCTATGTGTGTGTGTGTGTGTGTGTGCGTGTGTGTGTGTGTGTGCGTGTGTCTGGCCACATTCCCACATTTCAGCCTCTCAAATCTCGACTCTCATCTCGCCCAACATTCGCCCACTCCCACTCTGGCTCTGCTGCTGCTTTTCCCAGCATCTGTGTAAAAGCAAAATGTACAGTTACTTGTGTTTTTATTGAGCGTTTCTCCTTAATTTTACTTTACTCTTCAGATTAGAATTCAAGATTTTTGCATTTAAAAGAAATACATACTAGAAATTAAAACCAGCCATGTTGGCAGTTTTGTTGGGCCATGGCTGACACTGTTGCTTTGAGCTAAATGCTAACGGTAGCATGCCAAAAACCTTCTAATTGGACTGATTACAACTCTGATGGGAGCTTCATTAGTTTTTCAGTGTTAACATTAGACAGTGACATTTTACTCAGATGATGGCACTATGACAAGTCACAAATTATGCTAAAGAAAACAAAAGGAAAATATTTCACAACCAAACAAATAACTAAAAGCAAACATTAAAAGAAAGTAGGTGCATTTATGCCAATTTTGTCCCTCAGTCATTTGAAAATAAATAAAAATGTTTGACTTAAATGTGCTTGAATTAGCCATTAGCTTAACGTCCACAAGCATCTCACTACTGAGTGCTAGCTTTTAGATGTAATGGAGCATTTTTACATTTTCTCAAATAAAGAGTAACGTTCCAGTACTATTGTTGTACTTCCTGGAGTTATTAACCCAGCGGGCTCCTCAGACTCCGTGGCCCTCTTGGACCTCACTGAATTCCAGTTTGCTGAGGCCTAACACATGTTTTCTCAGGGCCTGTGTGTCGAGGTACGCCGCGTGGGAAACACTCGCATTCCTCACCCACTTGCTGACCTCCCTGAACTCTCGCCGTGCTGATTCCTCGACGTTACCTTGGCCGTGGGGAGAGGATGTCCAGCGAGCTCACAGGGAGGAGGAACACATGTGGGGGGGGGATCTCTGGCTCAGCGAAAAAATAAACTGACACATTTGTGGTGGGGGAGTCATCTTGTTTTATGAATTCCTTCACATCTAATTAAGAAGTCATGTCAGTGTGAATTAATATTGGCTTTTAAATGGCAAATAATGCAGAATCGTATTAACTTTTTTATCACCTTACATATAAATCATCGATGTCAAGTGCTCTGCATCGAAAGTCATAATTTAATTCCACTCAAAATGATCCACAAAGGCTGCTTGCGGCCATGTAGTTGGAAAACTGAGGTCTAACAGCTGCTCTCACAATGAGAAAATACAATTCTTATCTGGAGTTTCATCAACACGCAGGCTCTGCGTTTAAAAACTCATAGTTGAGTCCTGAGTCACTTTACACCACATGATGGTTTCCTGCCAGAAATGGCCAGCTCCCTGTCTTAAGATCACGGTCATATTGAGTCATACCTGTGGTTTTTCTGTGGTGTCATAAAAACAACCAAGGATTCAGCAAAAAAAGACAGAAAAATGGAGGGAATAATGGAGTGTAGCTTCACAGAGCAGAAAGGCGGAGCTATGGTGGCCCTGAGAGATGAATGCACCGCTAAGAGACAAAACAAACAAAGAAGACATTTAGGAAATGTGCTGAAAAGACTAAACTCTACAGGTTTAGTCTCAGATACACTGCCTGGACAAAAAAGAAAAGTCGCCCCCTGGATTTAACTAAGCAAATTGGTATGAGCCTCCTATTGGATAATTACTGCATGGGTGATTATCTTTTAGCTGAGAACAAGTCATTTAACTGATGCAATGAGTAGCTGCTCATTTCCTAAACAACCATGTTTACAACAAAGATACATCCCCTGCCTGTGGAAAAGATTTTTGAGAAGGGTAAAGTCATTGGCATGCATCAAGCAGAGAAAATATTTAAGGAGACTGAAGCAAAAACTACTAAAACTGGGTTAAGAACTGTCCAGCGCATTATTAAAAACTGAAGAGATTGTAGAACTCAACAGTGAACATAAGAGTATTTCCACATGTACAATGCAAAGGAAAGTGAAGTGATTGGGATTGAACAGCTGTGTAGACTTCAATATGCTAGGGAGGATAAAGAATGGACTCAGGAGCAATGGAAGAAGGTCATGTGGTCTGATGGGTCCAGGGTGATGGGACGTCAGGGTAAGAAGAGAGGCAGATGAAGTGATGCACCCATCATGTCTAGTGCCTAGTGTACCAACCTGTGCCTTGGGGGCAGTGCTATGATCTGGGGTTGCTCCAGGACCAGGTTGTTCATTCAATGGATTTTTTCTTCCCTGATGTCATGGGTATATTCCAAGATGACAATGCCAGGAGTCATGCGGCTCAAATAGTGAAAGAGTGGTTCAGGGAGCACAAGACATAATTTTTTACATAGAAATACTAGATCTTGGTGAAAAATCAAGGCAACACTTGATGAACATAAATCTTGTGACATTGCAGAAGTTTATCAAAGCAATTCCACAGCAAATGTAATCAAAGCTAAAGTCAGTCCAATGGAATGTGAGAGTTTGTGACCTTTTTTTGGCAGTGTGATCAAGGTGTTTAAACAACACCTTAACACTGTAATTTCAACTCAAACTTTATTTATACAGCACATTTAAAACAGCCGCAGTTGACCAAAGTGCTGTACAGATTAAAAAGCAGCACAGATGGTAAAATTGACCTAATATAATGCCGCAATTACAATAAATAAAATATAAAAATATACATAAAATACATAAAATATATATCATAAAAATACATAAACACAGTGCAATAAAACCTGAACTCACTGAATTCACCGAAGGACAAAAAGCGTGTCTGTACACTGGAAAGTTGCGCTTTCTAGGAAAAAACCTGCCATTACGGTAATGATGACGCACCGCTGCCGTCTGCTGCAGGTTGGGAAGCGACGCAAGACCGGGGAGCCCCGGGAAGAGAGAGTCGTTTGGATGAATGTGTTGGTAAAACCGAAGTTACCCTTGAGATGACACAAAGGTCTTCCAGACAAAAGCACAACTTCCCAGTGTTCAGCCACACTTTGAATTTCGTCAATAGAGCAAACCACTGTGGGTTACGGTAATTCAAATACCGCGAGCTTTAACGTATCACCAGCGATACGTTCAGGATCTAAATAAAATCGAACAAGATAAGTTTTAATTAACCACTTGAACCCAATTAAGAGCCAAGAGAAGAGGTGTGTCTTTAGGGAGGATTTATAAACCTCAATCGACGCTGCAGAGTAAATGTGTCAGGGTAGGTTGTTCCAGAGTCTGTTTTGGGGGGAAACCAGTGTCAGTTCACTGGGTTTGTGTCCAGTTGGAGCTTTTCTTTCCTAAAGGCTTTATGTTGTCAGCCTAGAGATGTTTGCCATGTTTGCTCATGTTTAAGACTTGATTTATCTTGATTTGACTGTTATCACATTTACTGTATGTTTACAGTGGATGAGGGTGTGAGCTCATAATCAACAGGCCCAAAGAAATGTTGTCCGTGCTTGATACTGTACAGACACGGTTAATTAATTCAGCCTTCTGTTAATGTTGTGAGCAACTCTATGTTAATTAGGGACAGCAGCCAGAGGGAGGGAGGTACCTTAGTAAATCTGAATTGAAAGCATCCTTTGTACTGTAGTCACCTATTTACTGCTCGATTTTACACCAAATAAATATTTTCTGTGCTGTAATATCAAAAGCTCTCAGCGTGTTGCATTCACTGACTGTGGTTTATCCAGGTGTCTCCCCCCTTGTTGCCTTGTGTCCACTTATTTAAGAGTATATGTCCATTATTTTACCCTTTTGCCTTTTCAAAGAGCCTTAATCTTGTTTCACAACATTTCCACGACAGGAGCGGTTTCACAGCTTTTTCTTGGCCTCTAAGGCGTGTGCCAGATGCCCTCTTTTCTTCAGCGGGGGCCCTCATATTCAAATCACAGCAGCTGGGAAGTGCTTTGGTAAGACGAAAAGAAGTGGGCAGGGACAGGGGGAGTTTTTTTAAAAAAAAAGATGTAATGGGGCGGGGGTTCGCATTTGTTTGGCCGCTGTATAATTTGGCACACGTCTATGACAGAGAAACCCCGGGGCTCTGCGTCTTTGATCCATATGAGCAGTTTGAGGCCTGCAGGCTCGGGGTTTGCGTGGACTTTCAGGTCTTTTACTCCGGGTGCGAAGGCAGCGTTAGTGGAGGGAAAAGGGCTGCGGGTAGGCGGGGGTGGCATGTGGCTGGAGTGACAGCAGGTTGTCTGCCCACAGGCAATGATGCAGCAGCAGGGGCCGTCATAGGGGAGCACACATGTCACTCTGGAAAGCTGACATTATTTTCTTTGTTAGTGTCCATGTGGATAATGGATTCTGCCCTCATTCACGGCCAAGATGTGATTTTATACAGTATGCTCCCACATATGCTGACCCTGGCATTTCAAATTGGCTTGCAGTGAGAATTTTGTTTAATTAAATTCATATGGAGGCTACAGCGCTGTCCTCATACAAATTGGACTCAAGGAAACAGCGGCTTCCCAGCAAAACTCTCCAGATAAGATTTAGATATTTTTTTTTTACCTTTTCCAAGTCTTACTGTTTTGATTCAGTTTGAGGAAGCATCTGTGCTACAGAGAATAACACTATTTCTTTCAAGGGCTTGGTGAAGGGTCTTTTCTGTCAACGCCCCATTACACAAAGCCAGGTCCGTAAAGAAATTATTTCCCCAGAGGGAAGATCTTGACCGGCCTACAAAAAGACCTCCAATGCTCTTGGATGAACTCGAGCGGCCAGGTCTTATCGCCCAACATCTGTGGCTGACATCACTCATGAAGAACTAAATCTAATCTGCAACTTTCTTTCCCTTTTAAATTTGGACATTCACTGCATCTCTGTGTCTTATGTTATTATAAATTAAAAAAACAAAAAAACAAAACACAACAAGACATTATCTGAAGCTTTGGGAATGTTTTGATTTATTTTTTAGGAAAAAGATAGTTTTGGCTTATGGCAGCACATTAATACTCATGGTTTTTACATAGAAGATTGCAATTTTTCCATAAAAATAACTTCTTTCTCTAATTTGTCCAGTGTTTTAGTCAAAGAAGTGGATGGAACACAAGACTGAATCCTGTGGATTACACAGCAGGCTGCACTGAGAACAAATTACACTTATCTTTCTTAAGAAATTTATTAAACGTAAACATTTTCCTAATTTATTTGTTCTTCTTTGCACTAAAACAAATGGAAAAAGTCTGGGCTTGTCATTACTTGTAGGTTATTATGCTATTGGGCTGAATGTGGCCCCCGAACTAAAATGAGTTTGACACCCTAAATTAAGTGTTTGCTTGTTGTACTCTCACTGTCCACAGACTTTAGGTTCTACAGCGTATATCCTGCAGGATCAAAAGCTTTGGTGTTTAAATACAGCTGAATAATACAGTGGGAGACTTGACCTCATGCACACACCACTTAGTCTACTCTGCAAACTGTCACACAAAATGAGAAGTTCCTTTTTTAAAAATAAATAAATCATAACGCTCTCTCAGGACTGTTAAACAAACTGTTCAGGCAGTAAGATGGAAATTCCACAGAGAGGAAAACTGTCCCTCTATTATGTGCAGCCTGTCTGGCGGCCACTTTGTTATTACTCATGGATCTGCGTGGCTCTGGAGTCTCGTGCTGACTGAGTCTCACCCTGGAGGTCTAATGCAGCCCCGGAGGGTCAGACAGGACGCGGGGTACGCTGCAACTGAACGCACTTGTCACTGCACATCGACCTCACAGAGCTCGCTCAGGGTAACAAGAGGAAAGGGGAACATCCGATTTGACCCAGTGTGCACTTTGGTAGCCTCTGTATAGTCCCATTTATGTGTTGAATCTATTTGCTGTGAAGGTAATTTAGATCAAAGAAATAAAGTCAAGCACACTGTTTTGGAATCTAGTGGAATGAAATCCAAATGTCAGAAAGATAAGTTTCTCCTAAGGTAAAAGGATACAGGCCTGGTTTAACGCCATCACGCTGATGCTTGCACTGTTTCCAGCCTAGCTGCTGCTGTCACATCTGTACTGAATCAGAGGGTCATTTGAGTCGAAGCACAAAAACATTTCTTTCCCACTAACTTTTAGTGGATTTGACGCATGCCGAGTTGTAGCTTTATGCATCAAGGTTTTAAGATGTTTGCTTTGCCAGGCCCCCTAATGTGCAGCCACATGGGCCTCCTTGAGGAGCTGGAGTTGGTACTTGGTTTGGGGGCCAAAGCTGGACACCAGAGCTGGAAAATATCAGGAATCACGTACATTTATTGCATGTTATAATAACACGAGGCATTTTCTAAGCCATTTTCAGGGCAAGCAGCAACTCGGGAAGTTTTTTTTTTTTTTTTTTTTGGAGGTTCAAACGTAGCATGGGGCTGCAATCTTTTGAAGTCCCATATCCGTCATCTGTCTTTCCATTATTTAGTCAAACACATGCTGCATATACAAGGCTCAGGTGCTGGTGTGTGCTGAGGGAGACAAAGACTCTGCAAGGCGTTCATTGTTTCCATCGGAGAGATGGAGCAAGATCAACACCCTGTGGCAAAATGGAGAATAACCACACTTGTCTGTTTTTTGTTATCCTAGAGGCATGATGGGAAAAATAAGGGGAAATATTTATTCATTATTTTCTAACTGGGAAGAAAATGGAAGATTTAGAAAGAGAATATGATATTTTAGTTTTTATTTTAAATAATTGTGCATGTATATAGATATTGTTTTTAATGAAGCAGGCAATAAACAGCCTTCTCCCGATTGAAAGGAAACACAACATGCAATATCTGAAACACTTTGACCTTTTATTCGTCTGCTACACGCACAGCCAAAACATGCATAAAGCAAATGGGAAAATACTGATCCATTTTTTAATGACTTGAACTCATGGTGCCCATCGATCTGGCTGAGCTCTACTAGCTTTGCCTTGGTAATCAGGTTGACTAGCGGTCTTTGAGAAATAGATCGAATCAAAACATCACTCATTGTAGCGTAATTTTTTGTTGAAACATAATCGTATGGACCGCCTAGCTTCATTTTCTAGTAAGTAGCAGCAGCGTCACACACACAGTTGTTACTACTGTAGCTTTAAAGTGAACAGCTCCTCAATATTTTCTAAGGATATCTGTTTAGCTCACCCAAGCTAGCTTTGCTAATATTATCGCTAGCATACAGAGATGCTTGCGTATTGTGCAATCAAAACTAATATTTAAAGCTGTACTGTAATAGTCTTTTCATCGGATTTTCATTGGATTTGGCTAAAACATCTGTAGCTTTCGATGAAGGGCGCTTTAATCATTAGAAGCTACGTTAGCGATCAGGGAGTATTAGCCAAGCTAGCGTTAGCATCAAAGCATCATGTGGTTTAAGGCTTGTGAGTCTAAACAGTGAAATCAACGCTGTATTGTTTATGGTTTCATGTTTTGTTCTATTGTTTATTTATTTAGCCTTTATTTAACCAGGTTAGTCCCTCTGACATCGGAGATCTCGTTTACCAGGGATATCTAGCCAAGATAGCAGCAACACAAAGAATTAAAATAACAAATAAATTTACAAAAGATGAGCAACCTAATTAAAACAATTGCATACAGAAAACTCAGTCAGGTACGAGTTTTTTTTTTTAGATGCAGTTCAGATTGAAACTTATTTAGTGCGAAAATCTAAAAGATTTCTTTCCCAATTCAATTCTTATTTCTTATTTTCTAAAGTACAGGTTTATCTCTAATTTGTCCAGTGTTTTAGTCAAAGAAGTGGACAGAACACAACACTGAGGTCCAGGATTAAACAGCCGACAGATGGCACTTAACTTTCTTAAGAAATTTCATTTGTCTGTATTCTGTATTTTAATTTCTGTATATCATGTTTGCTTTGCACTCAATGACTGAGTAAACATTATATTTAAAACATATTATTTCCAGATGATCCTTTTGATAAGCCACCGTGCAGAGGTTGTTCCTCTTATCTAACTGAGCCGTACATCAAGTGTGCAGAATGTGGACCCTCGCCCTTCTTACTGTGCCTCCAGGTAAGCAGGGGACAAGTGCACAAACATTATTGTTTTCTCTCGTTTATTAGTTCTGCCTGAAATTAAACCCATTGTTTTTGTTTCAGTGTTTCACCCGAGGATTTGAGTACAAGAAACACGAGAGCGATCACAAATATGAAATCATGGTGAGTGAAGTAAAGTCAGCTGAAGGTCTCTAGTGTTGCGCAACCGCCGTCCTTACTTTTCACCTTCTCATACAGACATCGGACTTCCCCGTGCTGGAGCCTGGATGGACGGCGCAGGAAGAGATGGCCCTTCTGGAGGCGGTCATGGACTGTGGGTTTGGGAACTGGTTAGTCATTTGTCATTTTGTTTTAAACTTTAACAGGAAGCTTCCTTCTTAACAGTGACTTTTCTCTGTAGTTATTTTCCAAGGTGTGTTTCTGACACAGCCTGCCAATTCATCTCCACACTGAGAGTTTCATAGCCGTGGGGCTGAAACCCATGAGTTTGTGTTACAGTTACTGCGTAACTTTTGTCATAAAGTTAAACTGTCTGCCCATGTTGAATATTAAATGTTTGACTTGTAAGTTTGTGTATGAATGCGACACATATAGTTGTTGTATCTGGCAGCATAAGAAATACAGCAAAACTGAATTTTGTTTATTGATCTATTTGTGCAATACACTTCAGTTTGACCCTTCAGTTACTATTTAGATTAAAGAAAACAGATGAGTCAAACAGCTACAAATGCTGCCTTCAGATGGGGTTAAGTTTACAGTGTACACAAGAAAAGTCAACATTAACTTCAACCCTCCTCCGTGGTTCTCACGACATAATGTTAATACTTGAACACAAAACACGCTGTAACCACCCATCTTGTTACATTTACATTGTGTTTACAACAAAGTGAATCTCTTCATGGTCTCAGTGAAACCTCCCTCTCCACCACTGTAGTGCATTAACACACTGCATCTGTTTAATTTCCCCCTTTTGTCTTCCTCAGGCAGGATGTGGCATATCAGATGCGCACAAAAACCAAAGAGGAATGCGAGAGCCACTACATGAAGAATTTCATCAACAATCCACTCTTCTCCTCCACCTTGCTCAGCCTGCGGAAAACAAAAGACTCTCGCTTTGCCGAAGGCGCCATTCCTTTCAAGCGTGAGCACCTCTATTGTTGTTCGTTTATCTTCAGGGTTGCAGGAGGAAACAGACACAAAGAATCCCTTACTTCTCAAACATCCAGACGGGTTTCACTATTCCTGGGTTTTGCCATCTTCTCATATTAAGCAGCATTCAGATTAAGTCTCAGAACTGAGAACAGCTTTAGTTATGGGCCTCCAGAGCATAAAAAGTGACGCAAACTCTGGTTTTAATCCTGAAAATTAACGACCCAACAGTTGGATGCAGACAGTTGGTGAGTCTGGATCTTGGGGCAGTTCCTCGCAGGATTCACGTCTCCATCTGTCGCAGCGTTTGAGCGCCGGTCCAACACTTCACTGTCGTATTCGTTCAGTAGTCGGCCAAGTGGAGGCAGAGACAGAATATCTGTTACATCTCTGGATGTTAGAAAAATGAGAAGTAGTTTGGTGGAGGTGTTCATGTCTTTTATTCCTCTGATCCCACAGCCACTGATGATCCCCCTCGGCCTACGTTCGACTCTGTGCTTTCTCGAGACATGGCCGGATACATGCCGGCCAGAGCCGACTTCATGGAGGTGAGGGGACACAATTTGTTCCTTAATTCATCATGTGCGCTGTAACATCGCCTGTGGACATGAATAAATCGATGCAACCGCCGCTAGAGGCCTCATTATTAAATGTTATTGAAGTAGTGATTCGCGGCTTTGATGCTGTCTAACAGTGAGTGACTCATCTCGTTCGTTTGCTTCTCTCATAAATTGTTCCTCATTGATCGTCTTCGTGTGAACTCAGATCAAACGGGCAGATTTCAAAATAATTTTTCATCTCTCACTTAGGAGTTTGACAATTATGCAGAATGGGATTTGAAAGACATTGACTTTGTGGATGATGACTCAGACATCCTACGTGGTGGGTAGAATTTAAATGCGTGGTTTTAATTAAGTTTTAAGACGACACCAATTTGGACTTTGACTTTAAAACTAACCTTGATGTGTATCTCCTTGTTTTTCAGCACTCAAGCTCTCAGTCGTTGACATATATCATTCAAGATTAAAGGAGAGACAAAGGAGGAAGAAGTAGGTCCCTTTTCCACTCTTCTTACCCCCCTATAGTTTTTAAAAAATATCCTCATCATCATGTAATAACTCGAGTCTGTCAGCAGGTGGCATCATCAGCTTCTTGATTTTGGAGCTTCAATTCCCAAAGCTACTTCTTTATGCTTTCAGGTTGAATAAATTTGTTTCATACCCAATTAAAACTTACAACATGAACAGTTACGAACCTCAATCTGCACTTATCTCATTATTAATGAATCCATTATGCTAATACACGTAAGGTTTACAATCTAAACTTAGATTACCATTTTGTTAAAGTCCAGAGAAACTGGGTCTGTCACAGAGTCGGCACTGTGATTGTAATTGCATATATATATATTTTTTAATTGAAGCCACAGGGAGTTGTTCAGAGGACACTTACAGGCTGCGGGAGCCTCTATTCAAACCCTGAATATTTGGGGGAAATGAGGGAGGGGTGTCCAAGCCGAGCTGTCTGACATTCTGCCCAGTTTTAGGCTGGCAAAGATAGCAGGAGAGTTTGGGGAAAAAATGTTTTGTGCATGTAGATTATGATTTGCGCGTGTCGTCTTTGAGTTAAATTGGGTGGACAAAATACTTGTAGCATTGTCAAAAAACGAATGAATGAAAATGTATTTTTGTACGTTGACATAAAGGATTCACATGTTATCAAAGAAAGGGTACTAATGATTACAAATAGAAATGTATACAAATGAATTAAACCTTTTTTTTCAAAAGAATTAGCTTAATAGTATAAGAAAATGAATCATCACTTCCCTGGAAGAGCTCAAGCAAAAACTGAAGTGATTATATCACATAAAATGTAAACTGAGCGTATTTGATTCTAATGTTTTTCTGATGTTAAAATGCTAATTAATGGATCAAGAAAGTAAAAGGTTGTTGGATAATGACAATAATGGGTTGTAGTTGCTCTTTTGAGGAGAGTCTGTTGGTATTCTTCCTAGAGAGTTTCCTTTCCACCTTCAGCCTGTTAGCCGTCGCTCTTGGAGACACGAGGGCAACTGTTGGTGCAATGCATCCATCACTAAATCACCTCTAATGAGTTCATGCTCCCTGAGCAGCCTGGAATGGCATGTGTGGCTGGACAGGCATGTGCGTTGTCCCTCGTTCATCCATGCTCCCATTTTATCCCTTTCAGCTTGTCAGAGAGGCTGGAGTACACCGCTGAACATCAGACCTGCTTTTAAGGGTATCTCCAGCTCTTGAAAAGCCCTGAAAGAGAACTATCTAAAGCAAAGCTTACAGGAGGGAAAAAAAGGGCAAATTGACTTTGAGTTGATTGAGTTTCCCTCAGAGCGCTCTTGAAGTTGAAACAAGTGCAGCTGCCTTTATGTTAGCTTTGGGTTTAGATACAAAACATGCCCTAGAAAGGTTTAAATAAAACTCCAGCGTGTCATGTACAGAATATATCTTCATTCTAGGCATCACAGAACTAAAAGCAGGATTATTGTGTTGACTGAACTGCAGTCGTCCAAGAATTAGTTATTATAAAGAACTGGATGTTGGTTTTATGTTGTCATTTCATTGATGATTTTAATTCATTAAAACGTGTCTGACTAAATACTGACACAGGTGAGTATCAGCAACGGCAATGCAAACTAACGCCTAGAAAATGGTCACAAATGTCAAAATAGCTTCACTTAGACCAGGGCAAGGACCCCCAAAGTGATGGAGGGATTAAGTAGGGACCCCCTACCTACTATATGTGTTCTATATTAAACTCGGCCTATTTATAAATATACATCATCACGTTATAATTTTGCATTCAGTATTAAGCTGTCCCTATATATAATCAACCAAAGATTTTGCGACCCCCCCCCTGCAGTGCCTCCTTGGACCCCATAGGAGTCACGGACCACCTGTTAAAGATCTGTGACTTAGAACACAAGTTCATAAATCCACGTGTCCCTTTGTCCCTTTGTCTTTCAGGATAATCCGAGACCATGGACTGATCAACCTGCGCAAATTCCAGAGTGAGTCCTCTCCCGAAACTCCCATGGGTTCGGCCGCGACTGCATTCATAGCAGCTCAGAGAGGCATCTGATGTCTAGCAGACAAAAATCTCCCCTCTGAGGTTTCTATGGATGCATTCAAACAACTGCGCTGTAATTACCACCGCTAACCTCCGCGGTCCGTCGGGTGGCTGATGTGTGGTCGACCGGCGGAGCTCATATTTACGACCCGGGCTGAGAATAGTCTGTGGACGCTGTGTGCTGCGGCATAATTGCGTTCCTCGCGCGGCGCTGCCACAATAGCTCGCGGGGAGGGAGGGGAGTGGGGGGCATTTATCGATCCACCTGTTACAAGTTGGATTTCAGAGACCTCAGTAATGTGATTCTTCACATTTCATGGGTTTTGTTATTCGAACAGCGAGGGAGCTGCTATGAATGTTTTGTCCAATTAAAGCGCCTCTTTCAAACCCCCCCCCCCCCCACCACCACCACCACCCGGCCCACCCTCACGTCCCCCACGTGTTGCTCTGTGAAATTGTCTTTGCTTTGCGAGTTGAAGAGTTCTCCCCTCATGTTTTATTTATGCTTCCTCCAGCCTCCAGTTAGCCCTCCTCCCTTCTTCTTCCCTCCTTTCCCTTATCTCTCTCCAGTCTTTCAAGACAAAAGGGGAACCAGGAGTAGCTGTAGAGCTGCAGACTGGTTGTCATGGAGACTGTCAAAGATTGTGTGTTCGTGTGTGTGTGTGTCACATGCAATAATGGAGGCAGCATCCGAGCCTGGGAGGTGAACAGTGTCATGTATCAGTGGCTGCTGGAGGCAGAATGACCAGCTTTGTTGTTTCTGGGCCGACGTCCGGCAACAGCTTGAGTGATTGAGGTGTGTGTTGCCATCAGTGTTTGTGTACTCGTATGAAACCACGCAGAGGTCCATTGTTGACGTCCCCCGTGGAAATATGAGCGTTGTCGTCGTCGTGTGTGTGTGTGTGTGTCTGTTTGTCCACTGGTTTGTTCAGAGCGTGACTCAGTGGGTTTCTAGCCTGAGATGGCAGCTGCTAATTAGCGCCGAGATGCTGGAGTCTGAAGGTGGAACTTGACCGACACACACACACACACACACACACACACACACACAGGCGGCCGCTCCTCTCACACCCACACAGCAGCTTTTCCTCTCTGGCTTTGACACTCGTCTGTTACTCAGCAACACGGGCGATGCTTTCAGACAAGCACAACAAACTCTTCAGAGTGTATACGCTTGTAGAGTGAGTTAAGTGTGGCGGATAGACGACGCTGGAGCGTTACCGTGACAAATCACAGGGACAGGGGTGTTGTTTGAGGCAGCGACAAAGCTGGATCTGATTTTTATGGAGTTAAATACCTTTTTCCTTTGATGTGCTACTTTTAACCAGGTTCTGAAACAGAAAAAGTAGTAGAAAATATGAGCCTCTCAACAAAACTACATACAGGATTCTTGCACTAAATCACGTGTTAGCGTTGAATCCTGAATCTCTGGGTTGAGTTTGGTTGTTGGATAACTTGTAAACCACAAATGATGAAAGTTAAACCAGTCTCGCATGTATATGGTGATCAAATGTGAGAATGTAAAGGTTAGACCAAATAAGAATATGATTGAATGTTCATCTCCAGTTCTTAAACCACTCAGACTCGGGTTGTTTGCAGTTGTCGGGCGCCTCCTCTGACAGGTTGTTAAAGGTTTTCTATAAATGTTTAAATTATTCAATTGCTTCATAAATTGCCAACGCTAGAGAAGAATACGCTCAGAAGAAATAAATCATTTAATACAAATCTGATGCACATATAAAAGGTTCGGTGAGTTCTCCGATGACTCGTCGCTCAAAGTACAAATTATTTCCAAGGAGCAGAAACTTGTGGATGTAGCTTTCTGTTCAGATTTCTTCGGGTGTGGCTGATGGAGGATTCAGCCTTGAAAATGGACCATGGCTCCGTTTAGACATGGTATTAACGTGCGTCCTGGGCGATCTGATCACAAGTGGCCGCCTTAAAGGATATAATATGTAGTATATAATATGTATCGAGGACACATTTCATCATTTAGACCACATCAGAAGGTGGACTGGTTCACTGGAGAACACTTTCCTTTAGTAATATGAACGAAAAGACTGATATGCTCTCGAATTAATGAAGTCTTAGAAGAAGAATAGAGAACACTTCATTGTCATTGTACATCTCAGCATACAATGAAGTTGAAGAGAGCATCTCCCCTCCAGTGCAAGAACAAGAACGCAAAGAAGAACACCTCTAGAACGTATAGAGTAGAAATAAAAAGACTACAGGAGAAAAATGTATATATATATACAACAGTGGTAGTGTATAATAACTGCACTTGGATTTTATACCAAAATTATACAAACATATTGAGTAAAATTGAAATATTGCACAATGAATACAATAAAACATGATCACAATGAGGGATGGTATTGGCAAGGATTTCGCGAGACGATACGTATCACAATACTTGAGTCGGGATACAATACATTATTGCAATATTGCGATATATTGCAATATTCTTCATGATTCACTGAGAAATTTAAAATACAGCTTAAAATAGAAGTTATATATAGTTAGATGACAGTGATAGTTCATTGGACAAATTACGTCAAAAAGGATATTAATTCAAATGATACACTTTCAATTTATTGTGCTTGTACAGAAAAAGTGGATCAAGTTTCTTTACACTTAAATGTCAGCTTATTTTTCATTTTCTTTGTTGAATTTATTAGTCCCTTCTTCCATTTTATAGCCAAAGTGCCTCCAAACGTCAGCTTTAAATTTTGATTGTTTGAAATTAAGTTTTGCCGCCACTCACTTCTGATACCTGCCTGTCCAGTTCTTTCACTGTGACGCTGCAGCAAAGTCACGATTGACCCAAACGTGACTTTTCTTTAAAAATCGATATTAAGACATTCAAAATCGATATCGTATCGGAAGAAAAAGTATCGCGATATATTGCCATATCGATATTTTTAGTGATGAGAGACTTGATTCTCGATTCTGTTCGCAAACTAAATAACAAATCAGTCATGAATATAAGTAGGTGTAATTCTGTTAGTTGTGCTTTAGTTGTTTTGAGCTTTATGCTGCACTGCAAAAACAGCTTTGCTAGAAAGAAGCAAAATATTGTTATGTTCAATCAAATCATCTTATATTAAGAAAAAAAAATGTGCCAATGGGTTTAGCTTTTGTTGCTTGACAAAAATTCTTAAAATAACCACAAAGTTATTGCCTCTGAAAAAAATATAAGACGTATTTGTTTGATACAAGGATTTTTTGCTTTCTTGAAATTCCTTTTTTTTTTTTTTTTTTTTTTGCCGTGTGGTGTCTAAAATAACTAAAGTCAGAGTAGAGATGAATTCATTTTTTCTTTTGTTGAGCAGGAAGACTTCGCGGCTAATTACATCCAACAAGTTGCATCGTGTCCCCACATCGGAGCAAACACACAACACACAGGGATGTTCGTTGTTCCGAAACAGCAGAGTAGATAGAGTAGATGGGGCAGATAGCGATCTGCTGTTTTGAGACTGTTAAAATATTCCTACTGCACCTCATATGATGCTTGTGTTGATTTGCAGAAAGAATGTGAGACTGGATGGATGTATTTTATCTACAAATGTACACACGTCTATTTAAAGCCAGACACACAGTTCGTCTTTCTTTTCCATTTCACTATTTTGAATGCAGGTTTTTAAATGAGCTGTGACTATAATAGCTTCTTCTTTGTACGTTGAATGTTCGGTGCACAGTGTGTGTAGTTTCCAAGGGTGTTCTGTATCAATGGTTTGAGTGTAAACGTAGAGACATTCCTTTTTGTCAGGATAACAATTGTTCCTGTGCAGCCTCTAAAGATCACACCGCCGCCCAGAGTGGCTCTGATAATAGATGCTTGTAATATTTACATGCCTATATAAGCCCGGGGTTGATTCAGAGCCGCATGCTAACGTCACTTCTCTGGCGGTGAACAGCACAAAACAAAACAAATTACTCCTCCCAGATTGCCCTAAAAATCACAAACATGTCTACAAGTGTGTGTGGGGGAGGTTCTTCCTTTCATATTTCTGTGTTGTATTTGCTTGTATCCTCTGCCTACTCACTGCTCTCTCCCTCTCTTTGTGTTAGTGCTGGAGCGATGTTACCCGAAGGAGGTGCAGGAGCTGTACGACGTCATGAGAAGATTTGCCAGAGTGGTTGGACCGATCGAACACGACAAATTCATTGAAAGTCACGCACGTTAGTATTTGGCATGCGGCGGGTTTACATGCTCTGTGTGCTTCAGATTTAATTTAACCAGCTCCTTCCAGACTCGACATCGTTAGACACTTGTGGCATAAAAGGATGATATTTTTATTCTGTGTGGGAAGGTGATGTCAGACTACCCTTTACTCTTTTTAGAGGAGGTTCTCAGTTTGCAAATTGCTGACAAATTAAATTAGATGTTACCGTTAGTAACGCTTGTCGTCTATCACACCGATCAGCCACAACATTAAAACCCCCAACCTGTGAAGTGAATAACTTTGATTTTACGATGTAATATTCTCCTGGCAAACCTGGGTCCATGTGGGTGCTACTTTGACCACCTGAACATTGTTGCAGACCTCATTGCAACAGCGAGACTGCAGCGTCTTGGTGCCATGTGTTTCCTGGATAATCGACGCATAGACTTAAACAGACTTTAATCATGCACAAGGGAAATTGCTTGGTCGCAGGAGCTTAGCTGCACATGAAAAATACTCAAGTAAAAAGAAATAAAACAAGATTAAAATAAAATATAAGTAAAAATCTAGTAAAAACCAAATGGTATAAGCAAGACAATTCACAAAATTAGCATATGAACTAATGTACAAGAAATGGAGACAGAAGCAAATATATATTATATACAAAGTCAGAATAAGGCGTCCAGAATTTGGAACCTTCTTTCATTGCTCCGTGGTTCAGTTCTGATGCTCATATGTCCACAGCAGGAGATTTCACCTGTGGACACGGGTCAGACTGGTCTGTTGCTACGCAGCCTCATTCAAAACAAACCGCGGTGCACTGTGTGGTCTGACACCTTTTATAACGAGACGAGCATTAATTAGCAATTTGAGCTACAATAACTCATAAAGCTGGGTACCACTGCAGATTTTCTGAATCGATTCAATTCACTCTGGCTCAGGATTAAATTTGATTTTTCAGTTTAGAAACAATTTTACTCAAAATAAGAGTACATGACAACTAAACTGCAACCCCATTATTTTTATTTTGTTTTATTTATTTTTTGTGCATCAGTGTACCTGGCCTGCTCGTTGACCCCTTCATATTAATATTCTGCTGGGTCGCATACTAATTTTTCTTTTTTTTTGAACAACCAGAGCTCTGTACATGAGTTGTGTTTGAGTAAGTGCTACATGCAATATGTTACTTTCTTCTGATTTCATTGATAAAAGCCATTATAGGATTCAACCAACTAATTTTTTCAAAACAAAAAAATCAGCAACTTCTTATTTTTCAACTGTGCGCCAACTTTGATTACTCAAGAACGATACCACTTAGAGTGATTCTGACTTTTGTGATGAAAACTTCAAAGACTTGACTTTCAAAAGAAACCACAACCATGCATGAGCTCCCAGATTTTCATGAAGAGCATTCAGTTTACTTTGAGTATGTCCTAAATGATGAGTTTAATCTGTTACTGTTTTTAAATGAACTTTAAGGACACAATGTTCTCTTGCTGCCTGATATATCCCCCCCCACCCCCTCCACTGACAGTTGCCATGATAACCAGATATTCACTCTAATCCTCCTGATCATGACCAGTCAGTTATAAAGTTATGGCTGATCGCTGTACATTTCTGAAACTCCACATTTTTTTGCCATTTCACAGACGGTTTTGTGACAAACCATTTCTTGGCCCTGAGCAGTTGCCAGGCAACCAGAATGAACTCCAGGAAGTTGCTGTTTACTGTGAGAGAAATAATCCGGCTCACAACCCTGTGTTCATCCGGGGATTATTGTGTATGTAACGTGTTAATTAGTCAGCTTTAGAGGTGATGAATGGTGCTTGTATATCCAGGCTAGCTGGTAACCTGTTTGCCTGCTTTATGCTAAGCTAGGCTATCTGTGTGCTGACTGTAGCTTTAATAACCGTCTTCTCGGCAGCATCTAAATTCATGTCCAGATCTAAATTTATTCCTCATGAAACAGCTTGTGTGGAACAAGGTGCTTATTCATTGTTCTGGAAGAGGTGAAGGTGGAGCTGCAGCTGTGTGAGAGTGGGCTCAGGTAACTCTGTGCAGATTTTGGCTTTTTATGTGCCTTCATCTTTTTGTCCTCGCAGTGGAGTTTGAGCTGAGGAGGGAGATCCGCAGGCTGCAGGAGTACAGGAAAGCAGGGATCAAGTCTTTCTGCAGTGAGTCAAGTCTGACCTTTATTTCCTGCCACAGTTTAAGGAAGCAGGAAAATGGGTTTGGATAATTATTTTGGAATTAATAATCTTTGAGCAGCTTGTTTAAAAGCTTGTTTTGGGGGACAAAATGCAAAATACATATGTGCTGCTTCTTGTTTCCCGCATATGTTTGGTTTCTGGATAAAACAAGACATTTTTTTGTATGTCTTTATTGGCAACATTATCTACAGAGTAGGTGCAATTTGAATCTTTGTTGACATTTCTGTGCCGTCGCAACAGGTGCCAAGGTGTACGAGAGGGTGAAGCGAATGCGCGAGGACGAGCGCAGGAAGAGGACCATGCTGTGTGACGTGCTGCAGTACATCCAGGATGGCAGAGCTTGTCAGCAGTGGCTCAGCAAACAGGCTGCAATGTGAGGCTCCGGACGGCCCGGCTCAGTGTGCAATAGACGGAGACGGTGACCTCTGTCAGCGTACTCGGACGGATCGAGCTTGTGTTACTGTGCATCCCGCTTCCACCTCGGCCTCCGGTGTATTTTTAGCCTCCCTAACGTGCCGCTGCTCTCGGCTTCTTCATCCAAGTCCTTCTAATTATTCTAACTTTAAAAAAAAAAAAAATGCTGTGATTAATTTTTTTTTGGATCCTGGAGTGAGAATAGTGAACAAAGCCAAGAGTGATGCTGTGTGTATGTGGGATGAGTGTGTGTGTGTGTGTGTAAACAAGGCAGGAGAAATAATCACACTTTTCTTTCTGATTACAGAGATGCTGGCATCACCCCAGCTGTCACAACAATCACAGTGTCGGGTACGAAGCCTCTCTGCACCTTTCCCCGTGTACTCTGTCCTCGCTGTTGTCTTGGCATGGCCCCAGGCAGCGTCACATTAATGCAGACGCTCCTCCATAAATACACACGGAAAAATAGGCCCCTACATGCATATTTATCTCGCTGCTTTTTTCCCTTTCAAATTAGCTGCCTCTCCCTAACCTCCAGAGCACAAGTGGGACGCACACGCTCCCACATGGCTATATTTACACAATTTGCACGCCGTAAATATTTGCTGCCCTGTCTCCTCCAAGCGAAGGAATTAACTGCACGTTGTCAGGCTGCTATTATGTTATCTGAAGTGCAGACCAACGCTGCGCCGCTTGCCGATTGACTCTTAATGAATTTCTGCTCCACAGCAACAGGTAGACGGAGCGCCCCTCCTCTCAACTTGACCGGACTGCCGGGAACGGAGAAGCTCAACGAGCGGGAGAAAGAGGTATGGGAAGATTGATGCTCAGTAAGCTCTGAATAATGTAGCTCATCTAACTAGGAATAGCCATGACGTTTTGAGGGACAAGGTTACAGCTTTACACTTGTCTACCTAGTGGATGCATCAAGTTGGAGCTGCAGTTTAGTGAAAGCTTTCATGAACTGTATCCAGTTTAAGACAGGATTTAGCAAATAATAGGTGGAGACGTGTTTGGAGAGGTTTGTTATGCATGACGCTGACTTTACTAAGATCACAGGATTTGTTGCAGCGCCGCTTAATCGCAGCTTCCTCACATAAGCTGCAGAGAAGTGCCACTTTACAGTTATTGCACAGAAGCAGACTGAGTGAACTACATCATTGCCAGTGCTGGGACCGAAAAGCTAATCTTGAACACACTGCAAAGACCGGTCAATGCCCAGCAAGTACAAACATTATGCACCTGCGTGAGAAGAAAAAACTCTCCATACCAGCAGGTGGCAGTAGTCTGCATTCATCATTCAAAAGGGAAAACTGGATGAAGCTACTTTAAGCTAGGACTTTAGGAAGTGTTACAAACCAGCCGTCGTACAGATCTGGCCTCTCCTGAACTACTATTTAGTTATTCTAGATGATCATATTGTTACGAAAATATTTGTGTAGTTTAAATTTTCAGATTAGATGAAAATAAATAAATGAATAAAACGAGGAGAGGCCCTTCAACTCTCTCCATTTGTTTCATCTCCTCTGTTTTCCTTTACACGGGCTCATTAAGATCGTTCAGGTTTACCAGCCAATCAGAGTGAACTGCCAGCAGACATTCAACCAGTGAAAACAGGCACTTATTTTACACAAAGAGTATCCAAACATCTTTACTTTGACGATAATCACCAGATTTTGCTATAAAGCAACCATCAGTAGCTACGTTTCCATTCCAGTTTTTTTGCAAAAGAAAAAAAGCGATATTTCTGAAATTTGTTAACGTAGGCGTTTCCGTTACCATTTTTTTATCGCGATATATTTCGGTTTTGCGCATTTCCAGGCGTAATGGAAACGCAGTAAGTGTGAAATTAATTCCTATCAAGGTAAATATTAGACTCGTACTGATTTCAGGTTGAGTTCACTGAGTCTTCGGAGTCAAATTATTTCCACATCCAGATTTACTTGCAGTAAACGCGTGCTAGAAGTTTACAGGTAACTGGACGATTTAACATGTTAAATGTTGCAAGATGAAATCGGTAACAATCAGGACTGTCGATGGATCAGAACATTTTATCGCGATTAATCGCATTATTTATAGTTGATGTGCGATTAATTAATCTCACATTTTCTTAATCTATTTTAAAATCATCTGTTTTTGTTGCCATGTCCTCTACGTGTCTTTTTAGTCTTCAGGCAAAGAATTGTACAAATATGGCAAATAAACTGAGTCTGTCCTTGAAGGCATTCATTGTGTTTCACTCAGTTGAACACATGGAGAGAAAAAGAAGCACTTGAATAAAACAAAAAAAAGACAAGATGATCTTATCTGACGCATAGTGCAACCTTCAATAAGATGTTTCTAAATGTCTCGTTCTGAGTCTTTGTGTGTGTTTGTTTTGTGTTTGTAGTTGTGTCAGGTGGTGCGTCTGGTGCCGGGTGCCTACCTGGAGTATAAACAGGCCTTACTGAACGAGTGCAGACGACAGGGAGGTCTGCGGCTGGCTCAGGCCCGAGCCCTGATCAAGATCGACGTCAACAAGACGCGTAAAATCTACGACTTCCTAATCAAAGAGGGCTACATCACCAAGGCTTAGGATGTGACCACAGGGGAGGCCAGACTGTGGTCAGTGGGTCGATATACTTTAATCTTGTAACGTCAGTGTTTTGTAAGAGGTTCAGATTGTTGCTGCTCTTTTGAGATATTCTTAACTTTTGTTTAGCTTTTTGTTTTTCCGTTTAAAATGTATTAAAATAATGTCTTTGTATAATCCTCTGTCAGAAGAACAGGGGCTCGTATTAAATGAGGATGTATTTATTTCTCCTGTCATAAAATGTTGATGAAAAATGATTCGCTGTTCATGTTGATGTCTTACAATATTCATTTTAACCTCGAAATTCAAGTAATTTAATATAATTTACTTTAAAATTACTGGACAAGTATCATAAGTTTTTAATTCTAATTAATTAATAGTGAAACAAGACCGTCTTAGTTTGTCAACACAATATATGTGGAGAATAAACTAAAGAATGAGCATTATTATTTATTTATTTCAGTCTGGTATATTTTGAGACTGAGATATTAATGCAGTTGGTAAATAGCGCAGCTAATTTCAGTCACATTTAAAGCGACTAATCTAAAAACAAAAGTCTCTAAAGTCTTACCGCAACTATAAATCTTTATCAGGTGTTTAAGACTTAACCTGATGAGCGACAATCAAACAAACAATCCTGAGTGTACCTGAAATAAAACGAGTAGTGGATATGACTCAGTTTCAACATCATGCAGACAACTTAAACTGACTCATTAGGTCCGTCCCGATCAATATCAAACATGTCTGACATTTAGGATTTAACATTGGAATGATTACATCAGTTACAACAAGACACAGAGCAACCAACGGTGTTGTCATGCAATGCTGAACATATTATGGTACTTGTAGACGGATGTTAAAAGTAATAGTTGGACACCGCAAAAAGGTTCTACGGTCGAATGACCTTGCTTGTTTAGCATTTTCCAAACCGGCTTGAAGGTGTCTTACTGCCACCTACCAGACTGGAGTGTTGTTTCACTTTAGTCTCTAGATGTTAATTAATATCCGCCTTGTTTGTACTTACACCCATCAGGCATTACATTATGACCACTGACCATTTTGTGACAATTCACTGTTTTTCTGGGAAACTGTTGAACCTGGCATTCATGTAGATGTTCCTTAGACATGTACCACCCACATAGACCAGAACAGGCACCCCCCACCCCATAGCAATGGTACTCATTGATGGCAGCAGCAGCCATCTCCAGCAGGATGCAGCCTGACGCAGGCACACACACAAAAACACTTTAGGAACAACCAAAAAAAACAAAAAAACAATAAAACATGAAGAACAGCACAAGGTGTTGACCTGGCCTCCAAATTCACGAGATTCAAAACCGATCAAATTTAAAAAGTCCAAACATTCAGATGTATTCTTGCAACGCCCGTGTTATCAAGGTTGCATCAGGTGGTGACTTGTTATGAGACAGATGTCCCAGAATACATTTTATGAGTGTCTTCAAGTACACTGCGGAATGATTGTACTGCGTCCTCCCGTCCTTCACTGTCTCTGTCCTTGGTTCTGTTAAACGCCCTCCATTTTATTAACATTTGCATCCTTGTGAGATCATGTGAGCTGGTGCTCTCAATTCTCCTTGATCTGGTGTGAAAATCTAGTGTGTGCACATTTGAGATTAGAGAGCGTATCTGCAGTATCTGCAGAGATTCCTCTGAAGTTTCTTCTCCCACCTACTAATTTTTGTGGTGTGGGTCTGGAGTCACTCAGTTGGGACCTGATTATGCTCCATCAAAACGTCTGTAGGGACTTGATGCAGTGGTGGATTCTCATCATCCGAGCCCTGTTTAATTGAATTTGTTTACAATAGAGCTGCTGACATTGGGGAGAGCTCTTCACAGTCATGTCTGTTGTGAAAGATACTGACAGTGAAATAACTTTAAAGGACGAACAGTCAACAGTGATTAATTCATTTAATGTCTCATTGTTCTGATCAGTGGTAGAACTATAGACCCATTCATCGCCTACGTCACTGTGGCGTCACAACGTTAGTTGGAGGCAAAACATAGAGAAGCTTGAGGCAACATTGTCACTGTCAACTGGGAAAATGTTGTCTTGTTGTATTTTTGGGGGCAAAACCTAAAAAAACAAATACACTAACTTGAAGTGTTATCGCATACCAGTCACTGCTACTCGTAGACAACTTTGGTTTGGATTTGAACGCGATTAAAAGAAAGGATTGGAGTGAGACAAACATCAACAACAACTGTCAGGTAAGATTAGATTAACATCTAATGTATTATCAGTTTAAGCCTGGACAATGTTATGAGTTACACTAATTTGTGACTGACATAACATTAATTATTATTTGATTGATTCTTGATACACGCTAATGCTAATGCTAACCGCGAGCTAACTCAACATTAGCTGCATGTTTCAGGGGTGTCCAAGTAGAAGTTACATTTACTACATTACCCTCCACAATGGTTCCACTTACTTCTTGTAATGTCTTTGTAGGAGAGTCTTCACTTGATAAAGACAGACCAGACTCTGTCCCCTCTGTGTCCTCCTTTGGTCAAGTCGTCCATCCAGTGAGTGATTATAGTCACATCAGTCGGAGTCAACTTTTTGAATTAACATGGTCTCGGGGAGTGAGTGTATTAGTATATTCTCTAAAATATATGTTTTCCTCGTCTATTCTTGCCCAAACAGTCCGTTAAAATATGCTAACTGCTGTTTACAGGCTATAGTGTTTGAGATGTTTTGCCTCCAGCTAAGCTCCTCCCTTCAAAAAAACGTCACACTGTTTACAAACTGTGAAGGGATCTATATGCAGAATTTCTTTCTCTCCCTATAATGATGTTACATGTTACATATTCTGATGAGAGTCTGACTACATTCCTAGACAGACAGACTTTCCTGTCTCTGTCTCATTTCGTGGACATTTGAACCCAGTGTCACTTGATAAAGCTGTGATGAATGTAACCCAGGCAGGAGGCCGGGGCAGCCATCGATTCAGAGAGCAGCTCCCGCGCCAACCCCAGCTTAACGGCCTGATTGTAACGGCAGATTCAACCCCTGAAGATAAGGACGAGCGTCTGAAGTGAAATACTGAAATGCAGCAACTGGAGCTGGATTTAAGAAGATGTGAAGGAGGAGAAATTCAGACGTTCTGTACGCCTCCACGTGTCTCATCAAATCAAGCTTCCAAAACAAGAAGCTGCAGAGTGAAACCGATCCTTTCAGAGGAGGCACTTTTCCTCCTGTCACACTCGGTTCCAGCCAGGCTCGGCAAACTTTGCTCTTTTATTTTCAGTTTAAAGCTGCAGAAAGAGGAATCTGCTCTCAGCAGTCGGCAGTTGAAGGCCACAAACAAACAAACAAACAAACAAACAAACGTGACCTGAATTTTCTGGATTTGAAAGAGAGGCGCTAAAATGAGGACACGCCGATGATGGAGCCACCGAAGATTGTCAAGGCTACAGAGAAATAGAGTCACTGCGTCTGGGTGATTATTAGTTGGAGCCCATTTAAAGTTGGAGGAAGAAGTTTCAATTATATAAATAATATTAACAATACTTATGCAAATAATTATTTTAGAACTCCTCTCATATCTTTAAGAAATAAAGTTTTGAGGAAAAAAATAAATATATAAATTATATAAATAAAAAAAAAATACATTCATAAAAATTAATCAGTTATTGATGTCATGCCTCAACCTTTGCAGGGGCAGATATTATCCCTTAAACCCGAAATAATCTGGATTAATGCTTCCAGTTTAACTGTTTACATAGACACTAAATAAAATGAATCCGATAACATACGGTGTATGGGTTCACAGGACCTAAATCATCATGACAATTAATTTTCTGACCACGGTTTCCTCTGCTGTGGAGCGTCTAATCTGCGGTATATGCAACAGAAGAAGAAGATTGGTTGTTATTCTCCCTCCATATTTCGGTCGCTCCTGAAAACTGGACAAATATGCTCAGAGAAATTCAATTTAAAACATCAGATCAAGTGTTGAACAGATGAGGATAGGTCTGTTCTGACTGAGGTGATTAAATGATACTGATTGTTGAAAGTAGGTCATTGGACTTGTTTCTGTCTCCGTGTTTGTTTTTGAAGATGCTGCATCTTTTTCCGCAAGCTCTTTCCTCTCATTTAGTTCATCTTCATCCTCATCTGTTTTTTTTCCAGATGAGCTTGATGTTAGTTAGTCTCAGCTTTATTTCTCTTTTGTCTCAGTTACGTGTTTTTTTTGTTTTGTTTTGTGTTTTAACACTCAAAACGTGTTTTTTTCAGTAAAAATGAGGCAACAAGTGTTAAAATCCATCAAGTGCACTGACTTATGTGGCCTCTCTGTCTCTGGTGTGAGCAGATATTTATTCTCCGTGCAGGGAGGCTGGCTACTCACCTGTTTTCACCCAGCACATGTCGCCGCTCTCCGTCACTGTGCTGAAGTGGCAGGGCCGACAGATGGAGCAGATGTCAGTGTCGACGCTCTGCGTGTGTGTGCGGAGATGCAGCATTTCTCAACCCAACCACCCACACACACACACACACACGCATGCACAGCGTCTTCCTCTCAGGCTGAATGTTTGCCTCCTGCTCTCAGCTCATCTCAGACTCCTCGCGAAAGTAAACTGAGGCTGACTTCCTACAGGAGGGAACTTGTGCATCGCTGTGGATCTAATAAACATCACAAGCTGAGAGGAGGGTGCAACAAGTGTGCAGATGCTAAGTAAAGGTAGCAGTCACACAAAGTACAGAAACATCAGCATAAAAATATACTTAAAACTACTAATTATATGGAATAACGTAGTTTTAGATGATAATAACCATGTTTGTTATTCTAGTTGGTTTACACTACACTACTATATCTTTAAATCTTATTATCATGTGTTATATATTCTATTATAAAGGTGCAATATTTCTCCCTGAGGTTTGGATAAGAAACTGTAATTAAACTGCAGATAATCTAGATCAGATAAATGAACAATAATCAGGATGAGCAGGACTTTTAGAAGATAAGGAACTGATGTTGCTGTTAATTCGCTGTTGCTCGATATTTTGCACGCTTGCAGCCTTGAGATTGTATTTATTAATATTGGAAGAATAAGTACATATTTTTAATTAAATGTAAAAAAAGAAAAAAGAAAGAAAACACTGCAGAGAAGAATCGATCCATTGGTTTTAGAGTTTCTCCTCGGCTGCTGTTTTATTGATTTTGAACTTTGCTGCCGTTCAGGGAGAAAGAAAAAAAAAAAGATGTCAGCCACATCTTTGTGTTGTTGTGAGGCTTTTTAAAGGGGAGCTACTCCAACTGCACACACACACACACACACACACATTTGTACTATCTTTGAGAGGACCCTCATAGTTAAATCCATAACCTCAAAGAAAGTCCCCCTCCCCCCACCCCCTCTGTGTGGCCATTACTGCTTGCTAGTGATTAACACAGAGGTGAACTCATCAACATAAGAGGTTGCCCTGGCAACCAGGTTTGGTTGCATACTGGAGTCTGAAGGGATGTAGGAGCAGCGGATGGGGAGGTGAGTGGAGGGGAGGGGGCAGGAGGTTAGCAGTGCAGAGACACACATTCACCCGGGGCTGAGGAGTCGTGACTAACCAGCGCGGTGAAGTCTGCTGCACCATCCGTCTGTGTGTACGTGTGTGTGCGTGTACGTGTGTGCGTGTGTGTGTGTGTGTGTGCAGGGAGCAATCATCCCTCAGTACGATAATATTATTTGGATGAGATGCCTCCACTCAGATTAAGACAGGATGTGTGCGACGCGGCCGCGGTAGTCAGCTCATATTTTTATTCATCTATTTATTTATTTTTTGCAGCGTAGTGAATGTGTAGGTGTGTGTGTGTGTGTGTGTTTGATGGGTTGATCTTAATGACAGGGCTTGCTCTCACGTGTTGCCACAGCAAACACTCAGATCCCGTCTCTGTTTACCGCCGTCACAGCTGGAGCGATGGGAGGCGCCTGTGGGATCAGCAGCAACTTTATTTAGACCTCTGCCTTCTCCCCCCGCTGTCTCCCCCACCCCCACCCCCGTCTCCTCTCACACACACTCTCTCCGCTGCATCTCCAGCAGCCTGAGTTGACCACAAAGCACTTTCCATTCTCCTCATCTTACCGACCCTCGGCCCGTCCGTCACACACATCAGCTCAGACAGAAATAAACATCTCTAGTGTTACAGGCCGCCGGCTGGGATCAACTCAGAGATTTACACTCACGCCAGGTTTACTTTCTCACGGATAATTATCCCTCAACTCGTTAGCAGACGACAAACATGATCTGCTTTGATCTGCGTGATGCTCCCACCTCTACAGAAATGATTTCTGGTGGGTCGTCTGATCTGCGCCGCCTCTCCAAAGGTGCACATAAGCAGCCGAACAGCACATCTCGCCGGGCGTCCGTGCCTTCGAGGAGCGCGTTCAGGATTTTTTTCACGGCGGTAAAATCTCCGTGGCACCTTCTGCACCGCGCAACCCGTCAGTTATCTGGTGTTACAGGCGGTCAGGGTTAATCAATGTCACTTCCCGCTCACTCAGAGCAGACAGCTCCTTCACAACGTGGCTGCAGGTGCTTGTTATAGAGGCGATGGTTGCCGTTGTAAAAAAAAAAAAAAAATCTCTCAGCCTGCACTGCAGACGGCGGAGTCGCATTAAACGGCGGGAGCGTCTTCCCAGAATGCCTCTGACTCATCTGACATTTCAACGCGGACCCCGGGTTTTTCTGCCTCTCCAGCCTGCGGCTCTGTCCTCCTCATCCTCCTCCTCCTCCTCCTCCCTCTTATCTCCCCATCTCCATCCGTCTTTTCTCTCTTCTAACTCAAGGTTACCACTTCTTAACGCATCTATCATCCCTCTTTCACTTTTCGCTCATTTAATCCACAGACATTTTCCCTCTTTCAGCATTCATCAGGTGACGGCTGAAGAGTCACTGTCAGTCCACATAATGCAGGAACAGTCGCCCCCTTTTTTTTTGATTGCTACTGCTGCTGTTTGTTTCCACTTGATTGAATTTGTAATGTAATTAGGAGTGACTGAGGCAGGGGCCGTGGGTTTACGGGTAGTGTTATATCTCCCTCAGGAGCCCTTTGAAATAGGATTGACTTTGGAAGGCAGGTCTAATTATGGTTTTGCACACGGATGTATTCACGAAAGCACAGAAAGCCCCCGTGCATACGCAGCCGCAGTCTCCAAGGTCTCCAAGTTGAGGCCATAGATGGTGGAAGCTGTTTCTTCCAGGCAGAGCATAATGAGATTTGAAATAAGAGACCTGAAGAGCAGTTGTTGGTTTTCCATGTCCGCCTGTAGCCCACCATGCCAAGGCCACATTTAAATTGGTAATGCTTGAGAGTCAGCAGCACGCTGGAGTGGAAACATATTGCCTGCGCTGCTGTGCCGAGCGTGTCCTCACGATGTTTGTTGGACCTCTGACTCTGAGTTTGCTCTCTGGGTTTTTATAAGTTCAAGACCTGCAACATGATCACACGCATCTCTGCAGGCATTCAAATAAAAAGTTGAGTGAGTGTGAAGCTGCTGCAGGACGTTTAACGGTGCAGCTGTCTTGGCGCCGCACGGTGCAAAATGGGAAGAAGAGGCTTCAGACTCAAATCAGCAAACACAACATACACGAGCAGGTGGTTGAATTTAAAGCTGCAGCCTCTAATGGTTTCCTTATCCTTATGCTTTCATTGTGGATGAAAATACAGGATCTACAAGGACTATTTTCACAGATCTAGTTTATTAGCCTTAACGTGCGTCTAGTTGCATTGTCCGGAAATTAGGTGTTGCTAAAATACTGTGTGAAAGGAACTAGCTCTGCAGCTTTCCTTATCTTTTTAAATATTTTTTTGAGTCTGACCTAAAGTAGACACAGAAATTAACTGCCTGGAGCGGCCGTTTTCCTAAACAGCAAAAAATTAAAAAAGCTTTTTAGAGATGTAAAAGTGAGCATGAAATTCAACTAATTTCAAGTTGCAACATTAGCTGTGTTTCCATTACAGTTTTTTTTGCAAAATAAAAGTGATATTTCTGAAATTTTGATAAACTTTGTATGTGTTTCACTTGAAATGTGTTTTGCAAATGAGCTGTAACTGTTGTAGATTCTTTTCGTGATATCCCATAATTTTCTTTAATTCTTGTCACGCAAAACTTCACTGAGGAAGATGGACTTCAAATGAACTGGTCACATGACCCCCCTGCATCATCTCTGTTGATGGGGAAATGCAAAAGAAGTGTTTCCGTTGCACTTTTGCGTTACACTTTTATGTCAAAACCACCTTGTGAGATCGTAAAATCGTTTTAGCCTTAGATATTTGAGAGTTTTTTTGAAATGTAGTGTAGTGTTTCCATTACCATTTTTTTTTATTGCGATATTTATGCTTTGCACATTTCTAGGGGTGATGGAAACACAGCAGATAACAAATGAGTTCCAAAAATATTTTACCTCAAGTAAACACAGTTCATGACTTTAGTTCTTACTACTGAATTCTCCTTTCTCTTCTGATAGAGAGCAGCGTTTAAAGCTCTCCTTTTTTCACTGGTTCATATTTGGGAAGAGAAATATACAACAGGGTTACAAAGGCAACCTGAGCCTGAAACATCCTCCAGCGACAAGCTGTCATCTACAAAGTGATGGGCGACAAGTGAATCGCTTTATATGTGGATCGTTGCCTGGAAATACGCCTGGATGAAACGAGCTAGACTGTTTAAGTCTTTCAGTAGCTATAAATGCATTATATAGAGAGTAAAAGTACTTTAAGAACGCTCAAAGAATATGGTTTTATGTTGACGAAGTCTGTTTAAATGTGATGTTACGGATGCTACAGCAGCGTTTTCAGACACACGTGAACGTCTCTTGTTCAGTCAGAATCCACCAAAGCCTCAAAACTGGATTTCCAGTCGACTCTTTGATGATTCTAGGAGCAGACAAGTGGTTTGTTTGTTTGGATCCCACCAATAGTTTTCAGCATTGTGCTCAGGGAGGCGCTTGATCCTCCCACTCCTGATGTATGAAGAGTGATTGATGCCAGCCAGGGAGACGCAGTCACAACACCTGCCTTTGAATGGTGAGTCTGACTCTCTCTCTACACACGCTACTGTCTACAAATAAAAACACAAAGATTCATCTAAATAGGATAACATATATGTCTGAATGTGTGTATTTAATGATCAGGAAATAATTATTATCCATGAATCTGATTTATGTTTTGCAGCTTTTTTGGTTTTCAAGCTTTGGTGTCAGGTTTGACTTCATGTATACATCAGATTTCCTTGAGTTTGAAAGTCTATTTGTTTGTGGCCCTGGTGTTTCCCTGCAGGAAACATTTAAGTAATTGAAATGATTCAGTGTGGCTTTGATTGTGAGCTTGCTTAGGGTTGTGTCTCCAGCTAAAAGTGGCTGGGCAGATGGCCGGTTAGCTCAGATGGTTAGAGCGTGGTGCTAATAACGCCAAGGTCATGGGTTCGATCCCCATACGGGCCATTCTTTAATATTTAGCTTGATATGTTTGTTAAAAGTAATGGGCGACTGATTGAAGAAAAACGCCGTCTACAACTTTGGTTTCCTACCATTAATTCAATGGTGATGAACTCAGATAAAGTGGCAGTCTTGTTGCTGTTTGTTTTATTTCCATATACAGAGTGATAATGACAAGAAGAGGAAGCTCCATCTATAGAGGGTATGCACTGACGTCGCTGGCGCCTGAGTGGCAAAAACATGGTGAAACGTAGCAGTAAATACAGCAGGACAATGGAAAAATGTGAATTATCAGATTAAATTCAGGACAACTGGACTCAACAATGATCCACAGGAACTAGTATGGATTTGGAAAAGTGGACTGGCCTCAGTTTCAGTTAGTTTAAGTTAGTTTTAGGTCATTTCAGTCATGATGAATGTAGCTAAATAAAAGATGCTAAAGATAAGAGTTTAACTGAGAAGTAACTTTAGTATACTGTAGTGTCTTAAAGGAATGACGAGGAGTGATCACAAATATTCTATTTATTGTTTTATTGTTGGAGCTGAAATAGTTACTGTCGGCCGTAACTACATCAAAAAAACAACATCGACAAACCTACCTGACAATCCTCCAGAATGTAACTTAAGAAGTAACTTAAGGTACGACTTCATCATAAAAATAAACAGCAAAAATTAATATGACCTGGTGCTAAATGTGAACCACAACACCAGGTTTCAGTGCCTGGATTCCAGTTGTTTCTTAGAAATGCAGTGATCCATTTACTTCCCTTTTCTTTGGCAGATATCTGTCAAAAATATATATCTGACTGCTTTTCAAATCTGTTGGTTCAATCAATAGCAAAACAGCTCTTTGACTTATTTTTTAAATTAATTTTATAATTTAGACGCTATTAAAGCCCATGTTTCAAACTAATGCTGCTAATCAAAATTCTCAACTGTCACTTTTTGACCGTAACCATGGAGATTTCGCTTGCCGTGACGTCACGTGCATACCCTCTATACATTTACAATGTGTTTACATCTTTGCTTGTGCTTGTGCTTGTTTTTGTTGTTGTTACTGTTGTTGGAAATAGTCTGGAATGTTCTCAAAAACGAATGAGTGGATATGTGGACGGGGTTTTAGTCTCGTGACGATCAGACATTATATCGTCACCCAGGGTTTAGAAAGATGTCTAAAGTATGAAAATCTTTCAATGTTTCCAAGAGACGATGAATTCAAAAACTCAGTGGTAAACAGTGAATTTGAGAATCGTTCTGAGAGTTAAACTTGGACTGGGATCGCTTTGTTATGTAAATGACGCAGGGTTTGACTAATGAGTTTGAAGTCTTGATTTATTTCTCCATTATTTCCAGCAGAAACCCAATATTAATGTTTCAAACTAATCTAAATGTGATTTAACATCCTCATGCGTTGCTGAATTGCGCTGGGATGTGTGTTGCTCACCAAGCCGAGGTTTCTCGTCTGGAAGCTGCAGGAAATAAATAAACGAGGGGACGTTTTGTTTACCAAGCGCCGCTGTTCCTCACTCTTCAGGCTTATTCAAACTTATTTACCCAGAAAAAAAACACACATCAGAAAAATCTGCTTCCAGTAGAAAAGCCTGGGATTAGGAATTATATCTTGTAATAATGTGAGAGCTGCCTTGAGGCGGCTTTAGTCTGCGCAACAACAACAACAGTGTAAGTTTACTGAATGCCACACTGTGCTAGATGCCTCTAATAAAAGCCTGGTTTGTGGTCTGTGCCGGTTTCGGTTCGAGGCATGTCACATTGTGAAATGAACGGTGAATTTTAGCACTGAGGTACAGGAAAGTAGATCTATCTTATATTTTGAAAAGCCAGTGAACAAACTCCGGCTGCAGTGCTCATACTGTCTCCACAAGAGGAGAAGTGGAGCAAGAGGTGGAGAAGAGTGAGTTTTTATTTTTGAATTCTGCCTCATTTCATGTCGTTTTCTGACTGGATGGAAATCCTGCTGACTCCTACCCTTCCCCAAAATAACATCATTAGGTGCTGGTAATTTCACATAACAGAGGTTAGAAGTCGGCCCAATTTGATCACAAGTCGCATTTGCGCATTTGAACTGCTTCGATGATTTGGTTTGTTTTCCTGCTGATAATCATCTTTTAGGGAAAATAGAACTCGACAGCTAAAAAGGCCAATTACAGTTGTGTGCGTGCGTAGCCTGGATTCTGGATTTGAAAAGAAATTCTTTCTGAGTTGTTGGCCTTGGACTCCAGATCTGACTTCCAAATAATCCTCCCACTGGGTCTGTTTTGTGGATCGCGGCAGCAGCCGTCACAGTCGATGTGTGTTAACGTTGACGCAATCAGAACAGACTGGTCTGATCAGATTTAGAAGGGCGGTTTAAATCCGTTGTTTTAGAGCATGCTTGCCGTAAGTGGAGTAAAACTCAGGGTTTCCAAGAGAGAGAGAGACAAACACGCAGGTAGCAAAACAACCAGCACGTGTTTGAAAAGATGAACGAAGCTGGAATTAATGTGGGCGGCAACACTGAAATCTTTTGCATATTCCTCTGCTGAATGAATTCAGCGCTTTGTCAGACAAAGCTTGTATTCTGATTGATGTCTAGGGCCACGTGAACACATATATCTTTTGATTTATAGCACGTAAACTAAATTTCAATCGTCATCATAAATTTTAGATCATTTATTATTTTATACCTACACAGTTTGGCCAAATTCATCTCAAACAACACAAAATGTGACGGTGTAAAAGGTGCCTTTGTAGACATTTCACCTTAAGTTAAGGCTCATTTAAGGTACTTACGTATGTAGCCAACGCCGGCACCACACAAACACTAGTCTAGTCTTTCAACAATGCTGACTGAAACATTTGCCGAAATTTCACCAAAGATGAGTCATACGTTGTATCTCCAAACCAAACTCACTTAACCTTTCCTCATCCATGGATCTTTATTGAGCCAATTCAGATGGAGAAGCAGCCTGAAATACTAAAGCGAAAAACATGCTAATACCAAGTGGACCAATCACAGCTCTTGTGGTCCCCCTGTCCTCATGTAGTTACATTTCTGGGGAGGTGCATGTCAGCTAAGGCGCTACAGGATCTGCTTATGCTCTGCACTTTGTAGCTTCTGCATCAACTGCTTATTAGTTTAGTAGATTCTTGGAAAGACAAATGCAAGTCATCAGATTAGATCAATAATGTCCCAGCTGAACAGTGAACCTGGAGCAACTTTACAACTCTGCAGAGACAGGTTTTAATCGATCCCATAGAAAAGCCTGGAATAGCCTCAGTAAGCCAGCACGCTCCTCCTCCTCCCGCTCCCCCTCCTCCTCCTCCTCCTCCCTCTTCTCCCCAGTAGTGGCACTCATTACCCCTCATACGGAGGCAGCGCTTCCCTGCGCACGCCGCTCCAGCCAGCGTAGGACCAGGCGGATGCACGGATGGGTCGTATTTCTGTTGACTTTCGCATGATGTTGTCGTGTGTTGCGGCTCGCTCGCCACCGCCCGGTCTCTCCCCATCCTCCCGGCCGCCCGTACCATCGCGCTGACTGGAGGTGGATGCGTGGAAGCAGCGGATCCGTGCGCGCCGCGTCCGTGCAGGCGCTTTGAAAACCGCTGCGTCTCCGCTCGGGTTAGAGTCGACTGGTAAGTTGAGTTTTGCACCAGATGGAGGCAGTTTGTCGGCTTCACGTTGACCTCACATGAGATGGTTGTAATACAAATTCATTGCAAAGCACAGAAATATTTAAATGTTTATTATAAGGTTTAATTTCCAGGTTTTCGTTTTATGATATAATCTGAGGGACACTCATAAAACGAGCGAAACTGTCAAAAAAATGACCACTTCATCTTCATCTTATTATATTTTCTTCTTAATATCAAGCTCCGACATCCCAACTTGTTAACGCGCACAACACATCTCGCGTCGCGCGCACGTGCACGAGCAGCGCGTGCGCATAGGAGCGGTCCTCGTCATAGATGATTGAAGTTCACGTTTCACACCGCGAGGCCCCCAGAGACACGACGCGGGCTGCATCCACGAAGAGGATGAAATATTTTAACTTTGGAAATGTAAAATAATACATTTAAACTATTTAAGACAACTGAATTATACAAAAAAAGGTATTCGGTTTGCAACCAATGGCTAATGTAATTATGGATCAGTCTGCCATTTAATCAAAGGGTCGAAATTCAAAGATATTTAAGTTTACAATAAAAAAATGACCAAGAAAAGTTGCAATTTCAAACATTTTAAGGAGCTAGATTTAAACAAGAAATGAAAGCAATTTCCTGTTTGTACAACCTGAGGTCTGTGTTGTTTTTATTCATAAATCTGCCCATTATGTTGCCCATTCATTGATCATTTTGTATATAGAAGCTTCATATAGCACGTTTTGTGAACCCGCCCTCCCACAAAAGATATTAAGGTTTACGATCAAAACTGAAAAAAAAATTAAAAAAAATGTAAATTGTCACATTTGTGGTGACATCATTTAAAATTTTCGCCAATATGAACAGTTGCAGAACAATTTTCTAACCGTAGTTCTAGGCCTGTGCTCGTGGCACCGATTAAAGATAATGATAAGCCTGCCTCGGAGTGTCATTTTCTTTTCATAGTTTTAAAGTCGACTCCCTCCATTTATCTGTCTCATGTGTCCGTTGCAGTGACGAGTGCCACAACGCTCTCCACAAACTTGGCTTTTTACGCCAAATTGAATCAGGATGACTCTGACAGGAAAGATGAGCCGTCTGCATTGTCCCTCTGTTTTTTTTTTTTTTGTTTTTTTTTGCACATGCTCTCTCTGTATGACATGTAGCCTGTTCAGTTCCTCCTGTTTTGTGTGCTGGCGTGACATGTCGTGGTGTGACACCGTGGGCATGGGTGTTGCAGCAGCTACACGAAGGCGCCAAAGCTGAACCCAGTCCTAGTGTGGAATCGGCTCCTCTTGTTTGTGAACTTTCATTCTTTAGTTCGTTGTAAAGCTGAGCCCAATTGTCTCTGCAGATGTTAGGGCTCTTGAAAGACCCTGCTTGCAATTGCTGCTCATTCTCCCCCGGGTGATTATCGAGGCCACTTTCAGACATCACTCAGTCTGAATAAATAGCTCGCCTTCTCCAGTGATTCCAGTAATTCCAGTCATTTTGATCCTGTGCTGCCCGAGAGTGTCAGTCAGGAAGTTCAGGTCAGATCCGGTGTCGTCGAGGTTGATGCTCTAGTAGCCCCGCGGCTGGGTCACGTTTCCAATTTGCGTTAGCTTAGGTGGAACTGGATCCCAGAGGAATCTCTCCACCGAGAAAGGAGCTTCAGAAGATTTGCGAGGTGAAACCTGTTGACAGGCTCTGCAGGTAATTGTGAGGGAGTCTGTTTCTGAGCATTTACATTTTTGGTCGTGAAAGTCGGGATGTGCTGCAGTCGCCGTCCTGTGAACGCTGCTGGACGTCTTTGGAGAATAAAACCTACAAAGAGTAAAAGTGATTGACAGTGAGCTGCGGTATCTCCAACACACACTAGATTTTTTTTCTGTGGCGACAGCCTGTGCATAATTTTCCCTCCTCCGCTCTGTGCAGCCCGGGGTATAAATAACTATGTGCATGGTGCAAATCTCACTGTGGTACATCAGCACTTTGGATGGGGCCGTGGGATTATTTGCTTCTCTCATCTTCGTCATCTCTCCGGTGATGTGGCCGCGGCTGCTGTATACAGTTGGTCAGTAGGTTGCCACAGAAACACAGTTTATCTGTCTCTGTGAATTGTTGCGTCAGCTCGAGGCGTCTGCTCCTGTTTTAGTCTCTCCAGTTGTAATTTTAGCACCTAGCTCCCTGATTTCTCCTGGTTGTAAAAACAGCAAGACAGTCGGAGAAACGTCACCTATGGCTGTGAAATTTGATGAAGCGTGGTACGAAACACAGATGAGAACAGATCCAGATGTCTGTCTTTAACGGCAAAGATAAGTTTTAGGTGTGTCTCATCTGCATATGAGATTCTTCTTGTGTTTTCTTTCCCCTCAAGCAGCTGAACACCTGTTGCTGCACCTGTATGCCTACAGAATCTATGGACAACAAGTATATCATCATATTTCCAGAATTTTATCACTGAAAGTAAAAAAAATGGACCAAAAAATGAAGGATGGATGTGGTCCAAACCCTACCATGATATAATATAATGTAATGTTCAGGCTACACATTATTTGTTCCTGATAACAGGGACAAATAAAGTCTTAAATTCTTGCCACGAAGCCTAAAATAAGAAAGGCAGAGCAAATATGGCCCCATCTGCAGATCACAAGGAGAGGACGTTATGAGTTGTTTGTCCTTCAGTGTCTCTTCAACGGATCAGAAGAAAAAAAAACACCAAACGACTACCAGCTATAAAGACGGGACTGTGACATTGCCTCACATTTTCTGTGTCTGGAGTCAAAGTCAACGTTCTGCAATTGCATGAAAGGATGTTTTGATTTATTAAACGTATATTTAACATTCATGGAAGGAAGCAACCCCTCCTACCAGCAGGTGGCAGTAGTCTGTATTAGTTATTCAAAAGGAAAAGCAGGTAGAGCTACTGTTAGCTGGGATGTTAGTTATTTATAGAGCTGGTATCTTCTGAATCATGCTGATCAGTTGGTCAAATGTAAAATATTTGTGTATTAAAATGTTCGGATTAGTTGGTAATGAGAAGAGTCTTTCGTACGTGAAATGCCTGTTGAGCTGCTCAGTCAGAAGCCCACTGAACACATCATGCTCGATCACTGCCACACAGTGATTTTATTTTAGTGTTTGTGACAGTGAACCACAACTCTTTTATGACTTAATCTGCAGACACTTTTCTCTATCAATCATTCATCTAATAAATTAAATTTTTTCAGTGTCCAGATACTTTCATTTATTTATTCACTTCTGCTGCAGAAAAGTTATTAACACCATTTCAGACCTGATCCCGTTTCCTCCAACCTCCTTGGTTTGGGAATTTGCTGACTGCTCTGTAGTGAGAAACGCTGTTTGTGTTTGTCTCATCACCGCTGGCGACGGTGTAGAGGAAGGTGGAATCAGCTGCAACAACAGCACATTCATGGCAACTGTTACTGAGGCAAAGTACACAACAGCGATTGGCAACTGAGAGAGAAGAGTCTGGAGGAGGAGGAAAGAAAGCATTATTTTAGCCATTGATCCTTTTTTTCTGGGAAGAGGAAGCAGTCCATGCTGAGATGGTAAAGCTGTGACTGATAGGAGCAGGTTTCTTGTACAGTTGGAAGGCGATGAAGAAGAAAAGCAGCCGTTGGGGAGGTGAGCATAGCTGGAGACCGACTTACCTGTTTAATTCAAGATTCAGGCAGTAAAACCAATAAAAACAGGAATTATCCTCCTGAGACCCAGCGTCCTCATATGGGGACGTTAAGTTTTAGGTTTTATTGCAGCTTATTCTGCTTCATTTAAACCCATTGTCCTCATCAGTGGACACATCTAGTGGTAGCAATGGTTAAAACATATTTATTTATGCTTGTTAAGGTCTGTAGTTTGTTATAATGTGCAAATTTAACAAATTAGCAATTTTTGCTGATTAGCAAGTACTCGTCTGAGGATGTTGGGACTTCATGCTTCATGCTCAGGTATTAAAATAAACAGTTTTATATTTTTTCACACATTGTTGACTTCTTTATAATATAAGTAATGAAATAATTCCAGTGTCCATATAAGACGAAATCGTTATTTTTCAAAAACTGCTACTTCCTGTTCAAAGATGATGTTTAGTTTTTATACATCTTAGGTCTTACTAATCCCAAGTACCTGGGAGAAATGATCAAATAAAAGGTCTCAGGAGGTTAAATATATACTGTATATATTTCTTTGCAGCCAGAGATGAATTTAAAATGATAAATGTTTGACAGCCGTGGTTTTGTTTTTTGCTTTTAAAGTGGCTCAAAGGGCGATAGAAGAGATAAGGCAACATGGTGATGAGTCAATGATTACAATATTTATATATCTACAATATTATGCAATGGGTGAACCTGTGCAGCATGAAGTCACAGGTGTAATGTCTACATATAGATACGAAGACTGACTGGTAAATTATCATCAGCTAATGGACGATTTCTGCTCCTCGTTCCTGCTTCACATTAAAAGCTTTTATGTAAACAAACAAAACAAACATGTTGACATTTAATTTGGAAGTAGTGAAGGTAAATGCGACATGTGTTAGTGCTTCAATCACAGCTGCCTTTAATCACAAATGTGTCCTCACATTGAGACATTGTCTGACAAAATATTTCATCAGCCACAGTGAGCTGTTAGATGAAGAGCTGCACGTCCCCAACTTCTTCTCCTTTTTTTTTTAATGCTGTTCACAGACTCATGATGTGTGCCGCATTAAATCAGAGTCACAGTTGCATGTGGAACGATGAAGAAAGACAAATCATTTCCTCACTTGTTTAATAAAATATTTGTTTTGCTGCCATCAGAAATCTGTGACATTTTGTAGTAAACCACATTTGCCAGGACGGAAATCTCAGAGACTGCCACTTTAAAGGAGAGTCTTTTTTTATCTCTTGAAATATTTGCTCATCAAAGGTTGACCCTTTGAACCAAACGCTAATGTCATGGAGAGGCGAGACTGTAAAAGATGTAAAGTGTGGTTTGTATCATTTAACTCATGTGACCCCTCCAGGTTTATCTTGTGACCTTTCAAAGCTGCAGTCACAGTCGTAATCTTTCCGATGGTAACTTTATTAATAAGAAGAAGTCGGCAGGTGTTCTCATTCCTGTAGGTTAAAGCGGTTGACCCGTGCGCCTTGTTAACTAGACTGTAGCTAAAAATGAGAGAAAAAGACCTGTCGGCTCAGACTGGTGCACGAGGCGTGGATGACGCACGATGAGGTGCAGCAGCGTGTGAAGCAGAGCCGGGAGCTGTGGGCTCTCCGCTGATAACGCGAGCGTTAACGCAGCAGGATATTTCCATCACGCACTATATAGGCTGCACGTTCCACTCGGGTTTCCATCATATCATTTTCTGTATATCAACAAGTCCGTGTTTCAGCTTGTAAAAATAAAGCGAGGAACATAATTCTGATCGTCCTATTAGGAAAAAGAAAATTTAATTAGAGCGATTAACTTCAAATTGCGTTCTCAAATGAAGTGTGTTATCAGAGTAGAAGCACTTTGATAGAGCACATATGATCACCCTCCACCCTGCTGCTCGGCGCGATCCTGGAATGACATTAACGGCAGCGGTAGCCAGAGAGGCGAGATGTAATCTGTGTGTGGGGGGCCGTGGATGGATGAACATGAGATGAGGTGAACGTCTGCCTGCAGGGCATCTGCGCTCACATGGCGGAGGGAGGCACGTCTCGGTGTGCGGCGCTGAGGCCGTTCGACCTGAATGTTGAGACGGAGAAGAGGGAGAGCATTCTTGAGAAGCCTTTTTGATGGCGGGTCGCAGCCACACGGCAGAATGTTTTGTGACTCTTTGACGGTTTTGTTCAGAAGTAAGAAAAAAATAAAAACGCATTTCCTTGAAACAACCATCAGTACAAACGGAGGCTTTTAGCTCTCGTTCTGCAGCGTTTGCAGACACCAGTGACGTTACTCATCCTTGAAGTCGAGTGTTTGTCAGCCTACACTCGAATAGAAATGTGTTTCATTTAAATTTATCTCTGTGTTTCAGGATCTGTCTGGCTGCTCCCGCTGCTCTGCTATGACTCTGAGCTCCTGAAGATTTTGCCTTTTTGAAAAACAAAAAAAAAAAAACTTTCCATCCTTCTTGAAGCCCACTTGTTTGCTCCGCGATGGGTTCCCGCAGCCAAGGCTTCTTCCACCACCACCACCACCACCACCACCACCGCAGCTCCATGGTGCCCGCCACCGTGCCGAGGCTGCTGCCTGAGAGCGGCAGCCTGCTGGGGGGCATCGCGCAAATCACCCCCAACCTCTTCCTCAGCAGAGGGAACGTGGCGTCCAACCGCAGCCTGCTGTTGTCTAAAGGCATCACCTGCGTTGTCAATGCCACCATCGAGCTCCCCAACTTCAACTGGCCACACATGGAGTACGTCAAGGTGCCGCTGGCGGACATGCCCCACTCCCCCATCTCCCTGTACTTCGACAGCGTGGCCGATAAGATCCACAGCGTCGGGCGCAAACGAGGGGCGGTGCTGGTGCACTGCGCGGCCGGCGTGAGCCGCTCGGCCTCCCTGTGCCTGGCGTACCTCATGAAGTATCACCGCGTGTCTCTGGCCGAGGCCCACGCCTGGGTCAAAGCCCGCCGCCCCGTCATCAGGCCCAACGGCGGCTTCTGGCGCCAGCTCATCGAGTACGAGAGGAAGCTGTTCGGTAGAAACTCTGTTAAGATGGTGCAGACGCCCTACGGGGTCATACCCGACGTTTACGAGAGGGACCGCAGGAGCCTCGCTCCATACTGGGGCCTGTGAGGCGAGGTCGTGCCAACTGTCCACAGCGACAGCTCCAAGAGGAAAACCCTTTTGCCCTTCTGGACTGCAGGTTCACGCCTGTTCTGGACAGGCGAAGAGAGAAACCCGAGTGTACGTGTGTGTGAAGCTTATTTAACAAACATTGGTGCGTTTGGAAGGAGGGAGTTTAACGGGACACTGGCCGTCCACGGTGCTGCTGTTCATCCAAACCGTCTCCATTTAGTCTTTGAGTGGGAGCAGGGGCCACTTCAAGCCCAGAATCCTTCGGACCAGAGGACGCCATGGGACCACAGCGATATCAGACACCAAGATGAAACTCTGAGTGTGGGAGCGGGTGCCGTCTTATCTCCTGGTCTGTCTTCTCAGCTCCAGTGTGAGGACAAGCGCTCTGTGAGGGCGTCTGCTGACAGTGATGTGACTGAAGTTCTTTTCCCGACGTGGTGTCATGTGGTGGTTTTTGTGCCAGTTTTGCAGTAACCTTAGTGTGAAGGGCAGCAGCATGCTCTTAATTTATGGTAGCATTAACGATGAGTGTACAGAAAAACAATATATAGGCAAATAATTTCACTGGAATGTACTGAAAGTGAGGAAGAAGTCCAAGGCGCACTTTAAACATTCAGAGATGTTGTTCTATCTAACTTTTTGACGATGTAAGCTAAAAGTGAAGGTTTAAGGAAAGCTCCTGTGTAACACAGGGTTGACCGTCCTGTGACCACACTATGTTATTGTAGTGCTAACTCAAGCTGTATTAAAAAAATATCTGCTGCCTCAAGGGAAGTTGTAGCTCTTTGAAGGCTATTTTCTGTCCCACTGTGTTTGTGTCCATACGCGGTAAGGTTGCAAAAAGATCAGCAGGGAACACATTTTATTTCTGTCTGTAAACTAAATAATAATGTCAGACGTAAAAAAAATCCTCTTCCACCTTTTTCTGCAGAGAGAAACTTTGCCGCATGTCCACATTTCAAAATAGTTCCTTATGGGCTATATATAAAAAAAAACACAGTAAATCATTAACAGTCTCCATCGTAAAGACGTTGCCACCAATATAATCATATAAAATAAAACTTTTTTCAGCAAACAAATACACATTGATTCCCGCTGAATATTTAAGAACATTTTCCGAGTGTATGTCCTTCTCACAGGCCTTTTTTCTGTGTGTTGAATGCCAACATTTCCAAATCTTTGAAGTATTTTAATTAAATCATGCACCTGTAGATCAGAGTGGTGCTGTATAATGGAGACAAACCATACAGGGAGTTGTCCATAAAAAGCTGCTTCATAGCTCTACTAGAGGTCAAAAACTCCACGGGTTGGCTTTGATTGAAAGCTGTTAAGTGGTAACACTAGTTATCGAGTAAGCGGTTCAGGTTTTTTTTTTCCTTCTACAAAGGGCTATAGGACAATTTTATATGAATCTGATGTTCAGCAGTTTATGTCATCTACAATTTCTTTAAAGGCCTTGGGTGTTTATGAGAAACGTCTTTGTCCAAGACCTGTTTCAATTCAAAGTGCACATCTAATCAAGTACGGTCCAAAGGCACAGATGTAATCTTGCACCATCCATTTTATCGAGGACGCATCTGGAGGAAACTTGAGTGGACTTGGGACATCCGGGTGTCCCAGGACACATGTCAGGGACATCAACACGAACACTGTTGTTCCAATGACAGAATGACAGAATGAGCGTGCTGCTTCCTCCCGTATGTTCGTCAAAGTCCGAAATTTTCGTATATGATTTTGATAAATCTTAAAGGATGATGTGAAAAACCGTGATGACATTTGCGGCATTTGAGCTTATGGTTGTGTAGCTGCCACAGTGTGAAACTAATTAAAATTGCAAGTAAGCGCTAGCTGCCTTGCTAGCTGGCTACATTTCTTCAACAACATTTGCCAATAGTTTGGCTGTACTCTTTATCTTATTAGCTATGAATGTAGATTTAATAACCATTACATCATAATAAAATATGACCTATGTATGGGAAATTACTTGACACAGTAGCACAAAATTAGGTAAGAAATACATACAAAAAACAATAACAAGAATGTACAAAATATACCAGAATATAACAGCACTGACAGTCAGTCTACAAGTGTGTGCTGGGAATTTAAAAAATTCTAACATTGGAATAAAATATAATTGCTGAGGTAGTAAACATGGACAGTTTGGTAGATAGGCAGTGAAAAAGGGAAACGAATCGTACAGTTTCCAGAGTTTAACACATATTAATCACTTTATAAATAATTTATGGTAACCCAGTGTGTGTACTTTAATTGCATGTGAAAAAAATAAATGTGTTAAAATATAATCAACATGTTAGACATGCCCACTAAATCAGTTAAGCCTTCAAAACACTGAAAAAATAGTAACATTTTCTGTTGAAAACTGATCAGTTTGTGATTATTTAATTATTTAACTCTCCCACTTACAGTACAATCACTGATGAATGTGGCCATTTAATCAGCTGCCCGCACAGATCAGGGAATAAATAATTTTCTGCTTTAATACACTTAAGTGAGATAAAGTTCACAAACAGGAATAAAAAAAAAAACATGGGGAGTAACTACAGAAGAAGAAATGTGTTATTTCATGCCTGAATACAGACAAATGGTCAAATTTGACATAAAATATATTCAGTTTTTCAGGCTCTTACTGAAACCGGGACATTTACTTGACAGCAGACGAATATTTTACTTTAACTGCGACTGTCGACGCCTCTGAGATGTTTTCACATGAGCAGGCTGCAGCGCTTCCTCCTCCGAAGGCCTCTTGATGTTCATTCTTCACAGAACATTTCCACCCCCAAGAGATGTGTTCAGATGTCAAAGAAGCGTTGTGTCATTCATTTTCATTTGCTGTGCTTACAGAGCAGCAGGCAGATATTGATGAGCGCTATTTGTCTTGTGCTCACACTAGTGAGGGACCTCTGGAGTGGTCTCCACTGTGAATTCCTATTACCCACAGAGACGAGGCTCGTCTGATGACAGGCCGACCACCGCCGAGATGTTCCAGTGATGGCTCCAAATCATACACTGCGCACACTATTTCTCTCAGAATAAAAATGCATCTTTTTTTTTTTAAGGTCCGCCCTCTCCTCCTGCCTCCTGGTTGCGTTAATGTGAGTAGATGCACAGGGTTTCCAGGGTATAGTCAAGTGCTAAAAGTAAACACATCCTTCATGAGCAGCAGGATATTATCATCTGTCATTAAAGCAGTAAGCAGAGCCATTTGCATCATCCTGAGCATCGGAGCAGGTCAGGCTCCAGCGGTGCAGACCATGCAGAACGAAGAGAGCTGATGAAGTTTCTGGAGATGACGTCCAGACGCCAGCAGCTCAGCACCAGATGCTGGTGAGCTGCAACAAACTGCTGTGTGTTCATATCATATTTTTTAATGATATGATTTGTTGTTTGAGTGCAATTATTTAAAGTTTAGTTTATAAATTGTTGGAAAGCAGTGGAAAATCCGTAATGTGGCATTTAAGCTGCTTGTTTTAGTCAGAAACTTCAAGTATACAAGATATATATATAATTTAATCTTCACTTCTGATAAAGTGAAAGCAGCTAATGTTTGGCTAACGTGTTGGTGTTGTTTTTTAGCTATAATTCACTTTATTTAAAAAAAAAAAAAAACCTTTGAACATTAAGATTTGTTTAACTGAATAACGTCAATCAATCAATCAATTTCTGACCAGAAGACAAACATTTTGCCTTAAATACTACCATTGTAGCATTCATTGTGTAGCACAGTGACACCTAGAGGTTTGGAGGTATCAGTGCAAGACTGCGTTTTTTAGGTCAACACCTTGTGCTATTTTCGTGTGTGCTTTTTTTTGTGTGTGTCAGGATGGCTGCTGCTGCCATCAAGGATTATCATTGCTATAGGGTGGGGGTGCTTGGTCTGGTCTGGGTGGGTTCTACATGTCTAAGTAACATCCACACAAATGAATACCAGGTCCAAATGTTTCCCAGCAGAACACTGAAATATCACAAGATTGACCAAGATGATCAACGTTATTTACTTCTCCTGTCAGTGGTCATAATGTTCTGGCTGACTGATGTGTAACCTCTGACTAGTTATACAACCTCAAAGAGCTACTAGTATGAAAAATCTTTATAAACAGCTTGTTTATGATGTTGTTATTCCATATGAGAAGATTTTTTTTATTCTAATAACCAAAAAATATAAAATAAAATGAAATTATTTATTATTATAACAGTGCCGTGTGTGAAAAAACTGAAATGTGTGGCCGCAGTGTGGTTGCAGGTATTTGTCACTTGGAAGGAATAAGTATTTCCGAAATTGCGTCTTTGATCCTGTGAATGTTTTGCAGTTTTTCAAAGCAATTGTGAACTCGCTGTTCCTGCGGTGAGTTCCTGAACCACGGCTCCACATTATTTATCCTTTAATGATTCACTATAATCAGCATGAGCTGCAGCGCCACTCATGTATCAGTAAGTTGTAAATCCCACATTTCCATTTTAACAAGGCCATTCGCACACGGCCATCATTAATAAAAACATGCTGCTTCAATTTCAGGCTCGCCGGCCTCGTTATAGTTATAATTTGACAAACTGACTTAGCCACACAGCAACATATGCTTTAGCTACTGGGTGTGATTCATAGTATGCATTTTTTTTTTTTTTTTTTGCTGCACTCAAAACACATGGAGAGTGATGCCTCTATTGGTGCCAGCGGCTGTTGAAAACCTCAATAATAGTCCCCGAGAGCAGATTTAAATGCTGTTGGTGCTTTGTGTAACAGTGATGAAAATGTGGGATTGTATAAAGAAATCATAACAGTGTCGTAGTTGAAGAGAGGATCATCTGAAGCGCAGTAGGAGAATTTTAGTTAGTCATGAAACAAGTGATTCTTCCTCAGCGAGCGGCTGAATGAGCGCGTTGTCTCTGTGGCATAACAGTGACTCATCTGTCTCTCGTCTTTAAAGCCTCAGATGTCCACACTGATGGATAGGAGGGACACTGAGGCAGAGGAGTACGAGCCACGAAAGCTGGATTTAATTTGCGCTTAACAATCTCAAAAGTTACAGTGCCTAATATTTGTGTCCTGGGAAATCTGAGGCATCATAAATCGGCTTAAATGTTTGCCTTTTTAGCTAATGGTCGACCAGAGAGAATAAGTATTAAGAGATAATTATATTATGTAATTTTATTGTCCACAACATCCAGTGTGAAGGCTGGTTTAAAATATGTTAGTTGCATCATCCTGCAACTGTAAATACAACATTACAGTATGTTATAAATACAAAAAATGCTTTTATCTGAGCAGAAGCAAATAAAACAAACCGTCCAGACGTTTTGTTCTTATTTCTACAGACCCCTTCACGGTTTGTAAAGAATGTGATGTTTTTTGAGGGGCGGGGCTTAAGTGGATGCGAAACATCTCAAACATTATAGCTTGTGAACGGTGGTTAGCATATTTCAAAGGACTGTTTTGGTATGAATGAACGAGGGAAACACATATTTTAGAGAATATACTAAAACACTCATTCCCCGAGACTGTGTTATTCTAAAAAGTTGACTCTGACTGATGGGACTATAATCACGACCCCTACGCTCTCACTCACTGGATGGACGATTTGACCAAAGGACGACACAGAGAGGACAAAGTCTGGTCTGTCTTTATCAAATGAAGCCCCTCCAACAAAGATATTACAAGAAGTAAGAGGAACCACTGTGGAGCTTGACCTTCTGCTTGGACACCCCTGAAACACGCAGCTAACGTTGCTTTACCTAGTGGTTAGCATTAGCATTAACATGTAACAAGAATCCCCTAAATAAAGATTAACTTAACCCAAAACGTTATCCAGGCTGAACCTGATTATGCGTTACATATTAATCTTACCTGTTATAAATTGTGCCCATTGTTGGTTGTGTCACTCCAATCCCTTCTTTTAATCACCAAACCCAAACCAAAGTTGTCTACTACTGGCAGTGGCTGGTGTGCAATAAAACTTCAAATGAGTGTTCTTGATTTTTCTAATTTGGCTCAAAAAAATACAGCAAGTCGACATTTTCATGGTTGAAATTGACGGTGTTGGCCTCAACCGATTTTGCTTCAAGCTAATGTTGTGTTGTCACAGTGGCCATGAAGGAGTCTATAGAATAACACTATTCTCATTTAAATAAATCCAGCATGTATCTTGCAACATTTTCCATAAGATTTTTTGCTATTGTTGAAAGCTTATTTTAAGTAGATTGTACTTGATAAATTGTTGAACTTCATCCCTTCACATAATAGCTTTGGAGTTGTAATGATTCATAATGAGAGGTTTTTACTAATCCTAATAGTAATCTATCATTTTAATGTAAATTTGGACCAAATATTAGAAAAATTTCACCACTAACTTTAGCTAAAGCTAATTATTATTACCTTATCTTGACCTATTTTAAATCACTTTTTATCAAATTTGAAGAAATTCGGTGTACTATACCAACTGTATATGGAAAAAATAAATGGTAAAAATAACATATAATCCTGTGAAAAGCTAACTAGCCTAGCTTAGATACCTTTTCTATGTCCGAACATAGAAGACAGTACCTAGAATTTTAGGTAACAATCACTCTACTTTTTAATGTGTTTGATAGAAAATTCTTCTAAAATTAATTCACTGATCGTTTTAACACAAGTCTTAAAATCTAACCATAATAGAAAAAAAATGGAGACAAACTAGCCTGGCTTACATGTCGATGTCAACTTAGAAGATAAAACATAAATTTAATGGTCCAAATATCAAGGACGGTATCTGGTTTTATTTTTTAAGAAATAATAATAATCCAGTTTATGGTTTGATAACTTGTCCTTCAAACATTTATTTTTAATCTTGTTCATTAGGAGTCTCTTAGGTTTGCTTTAGGCAGCAAGTAACGTCATAAGTCATTTACATTTACAACTTTTCAATTATCAGCTAGTTTTTAAAATGTACGAAAATGCCTGTGAAAGACAAAAAACTTGTATAAAGTCTAACCAACTGGCACAAATATATTTAGTTTACTATCCAAGAGGAAAAACATTCTCATTTGAGAAACATGAATGTTTCGCTTGATGTGATTCCACTGAATATCTAATAGCAGGTACATTGTGTGATGTGTGACAAATTTGTTTATTGGCTTCAAATACAATGTAATTAGTGTTCAAGCAGACATCAATGACAGATAATAACATTTCTAAGCTCTTCTTCCTCTTCTTCTGTCACCGTGATCTAATCCTCTAAACATTAAAACAGCTGCTTGATGCTGTGAGAAGAAATTAAAGGAGGAAGCACATCTGTTTATGGGGATGATGGTAATTAGCTGAAGTTACAGCTGTTTGTATCAATAATACAAAAGACTGTGGCCATGAAACACCAACCAGTAGCAGTTCAGTCTCACGTCTCTGCCAGAGTGATGGTTTCAGTCAGTCACTGCAGACAACAGGCATGCAGATGACGGCGAGGGGGGAGGAAGGGGAGAGAAGGGGAGAGACGGGGAGAGACGGGCTGCATTTTGAATTACACGGCCTTATTCAGTAATTGATTTCAGCGTTTGTAATTTTCTGTAATCCTGGTGTTCGCTGTGAGAAGGAGAGGAATTCATTTTCTGCAGGAAATAAATTAGAGGGGAGGCGAGAGATAAAATGGATGTTGGCGAACACACCTGAAGAGTGTGAGGAGGATAATGAGACTGGTTTCACGGAGCCCCCAGACTTTCTCATTTGATTGGCTGAGCTTTAACCGCCCGGCAACGGCCCGGCAGGTTTGTCAGAGGAGAATTTATTCCATTCAGTCCCAAAGTGATGGAGACGAGGCCTCTCTGGCCTGAGAGAAAGTACATTATTGAGTGAAATGACAGAGGGAGGAATGTGCAGCAACATTCATGCGTTTGGAAGAAGAAGCGTCATCGCGGGAAAATGAGGCAGAATAAGATCAGGAAGCGGCATAAATTAAATCTCATTTCAAGGTGGTAATATGCTCAAACGTGAACAGAAGTTCACACTGAATATGTCCAGGACGCTAATACGGTTTAAAAAGCACAAAAAAACAATAAATAGTGTGTAAAAAGTGTGTTAAATTAATAGCTTTATATTTTAAGAAGAAAATAAAGTCATCAGTATAAAAGCCAACTCTAGGTTAGCTAAAAAAAATGTCATCACCAGAACATGAAAAGGTGATTGACTGATTAACACTATATTGTCTATAAAATACGGAATTATCACATCTAAATATTATACTTTTAATCATTAATAGAGGTTTTTGTTAAGTTACAATAGCAACAGCTGCTCACTAATTTCACCAAAAGCAGCTAAACGTCTTAATTGATTTTTGAAAAACTGGTTAAATAATTAATTCATCTTTTCCATAAAAATTTGGCTTAGTTAGGTTGCTGCAGTGTGTCTCTTGTGATTTTTTTTTTTTTTTGTGTGTTATGCTTCCTTCATATGGAAGTTATGGCCTTGTGGTTATGTCATAGGAAGATGTGTTTGGCTTTTAAGTGGTAATATCAGCTGTAAGTTGTGCGGACAATGCTGCTACACAACTGTTAGCATGTAGAAACCACAAGGCTAACGGGCAACAAAAGAGACGCACAGTGTTGCACTACTAGACGTCATCAGGTGGCTTTGTAGTAGCTTAATTTTTCAGGCTTTCGCAGGTTTGCTCTGGTTTGTTTAAGTTGCTCAGATATAATTAGATGTTTGGTTTAGCAGCCAGAGATCAACAGCGCTCCAACATCAAAAAAGATTTTTGATTTCTATTTTATTTTTTCGCTTTAAACCTCAAAAGACTTTGACTAATATATAATGACCTGTGACACTCTGCACTGTATGCACACACATTTATTTACATGACATTCACATCACAGTTGGTGGTAATTACAATGCCACAGCACGTCACTGTAATATACAGATAATGCTGCTGTAATTTTAGTCGATTTCTTCCAGACATTCAACTCTGCACACGGCACCAAGACAAAGAAAAAAAACACAACCGTTAACATGGTTCCCTTCAAGTTCCAAACTTGCACTTCCCCCCCTCCCCGAAATACATATAAAATACTATTTAAATACTCCAAGAGGTTTTTAGGTTTTCCCTCCCCAGCAGTGCAAAAGACATTCAAAGTAGTTAATTGAAGACAAAGGATAAAAAGAGGGACACCTGCCGTCTAGCAGAGTAGCAATGAAAGATTTTTTAAAAAGACTAAAACCATGACAACCGCAGAGATTCATCAAACAGAGCTGACGCACAAATACAATTCAAGTAGAATTATTAAGGGAACAAAGGAAGTCATTAATAAAATTCAGGGGGAAAAAAAAAATTCAAAACCGAAGCAAAGCAGCAAAAGACATTAAAAACTCAGCATGTTTACCAGCGTCCTCAGCCAGTGTATTTAATGAATGATATTGCACACCTAATAATTTAAACATGACTCACTGATCAGTGGCTATTTGATAATATTGATTCTGCAGTGACAATCAGTAGAAATCTAGCAGCATTAGTAATAGATTTAAATATGACCTACGTCTCGATGGACGAGCAAAAGGCGTAACAATGACAGCATCAATTGTAAATGTTGAGAGAAAAGATGTGCACATGAGTTCACAGACGGGGAGATTTCAGGTTTAAAAATAAATAGAGAGGGATCCAGTGACTTTAAACGTCCTTCTCTCAGTTTGAGGCGACCGGACGCTCCGACTGTTTGATGTTAATTAGCCCGTGCCCTGTTACCATGGCAGCTCAGAGCAGGTCAGGCAGGATGAGGCCCGGGGGTTTGGGCTCCACACAGTTAATCCAGAAATTGGCACAGCTGGCGTGGTACTGGTGGCCTCCGTACAGCAGTTTGAAATTGTCCGTCTCCGAGTTGAACGCCTGTTCGGGGTGAAAGGGTGAAAAAAAAAAATAAATTAAGACACCTGAAACTTACAGACGCTGTGCACGTAAAGAGGAGGAATCAGAGACACGAAGGAGGTAACGTGTCTTATGATTACGGTGATAAAAAAAACAACCTCACAACTGCTGTGAAATCTACAGCAGAGGAGAAAAATGAATATAAAACGTGATTAGATCAGACTGCAATTATCTCCAGATGGAGATCTCTAATAAGGTTCAGACTAAACAGACCAACAACCAAAAAATGTCCAAAAAGTTCCACTTCAACACTTCAACTCGTGCATATTTATTAATTTTCTGTAACTGCTCGTCTGGTGGACGGTGGTGGGACTGGGCTGTTTTAGAATCAACAATCATGTATTTGGACAGTGGGAGGAAGCCACGCAGAAACAGGGACATGAAGAAGAACACGCAAACTCCACACAGAAATGTGGGTTAACGATGAAAATGATGAAGATGTTTCTCTAAACTGAACAACAACACAAGTTCAACATCTGGAATCGGCCAAACTGTTGCCAACCGTATTAAATAAACATAAAAAACAAAGACGCTCAATGATGAATGAATCAACAAGTTGTTTAAGAATCGCGTTGTTCAGGAGAGGCACATTTTTTTTCCACTTCCCAGTTTTATGCCACTCCTGGTCTTTAAAAGACGAAGGTGGAGGGCACAGATTCTGAATGACTCCAGGAGCCACAGTAACATTCAACTGGAAATACCAATAAATGTTAATTTATAGTATGATTCACGTCTTTTTTTTTAAAAGCAGTTCAGCTTTAATGTAGGTGGTCTGCAGGCGTGCTGCACCTAGTGGGACAAAGTCAGAAAAACACAAATCCTATAAATCCTACTTCTAATGGACACAGACTTCTATCCGTAGTGTCGGAGCCACAGCAGCGAGCTATGATAAATACAAACTTAGAGAAGAACGTCAGCCACCGGATATTTCTGTGGAATAAATGTGAGCCCGCTGTGTGTCCTCAGACAGTGAAAAGTCACTGTGCAAGACTCATGAATACTGATAGTGATGTTTCAATCTGAACACTGAAGAATCTCTTTGTGCCTTTTGATTTATCTGTTAAGTCAAGACAGTCAGGCATCAAGGCATGAAGGCAAGTTTAGCTTTGAGGCGTCTAATCAGATGAAGCCATGTCTGCAGCGTTTATGGTACACGGGGAAGTTTCGCCAGCAGGAATAAATGTATGAGCCAAAAAAACAAAAACAAAACAAAAGAAGAAGAAGTCAGTGATCTGAAATAATTCCACAAAATAATTGCAAGGTGAAACAAAAAAACAACAACAAAAAATAAGGCTTAATAATCTACTCTGACCTTATCTAAAAGTTAGACTATTAAGAGTCTAAAATTTGAATTTATATATAAAAAAAAAGGCTACACAACATGCTGATGTACCGTTGATTCACTTCTAACAATCCCCAGAGTCGAAACATTTACTTCATAATATGATCTGATTTTGTGCCAAGTCGCATCGGTCCAGAAAATGAAATGTGGCGATCTGATCTCCACACGAGTGCTGTGATGCGGGGTTTACGTTTTCACTGGGCACAGCTGTAGCGCCGAGCGTGCAATCAGGAGATGCTAATGTGTGTGATGTGCAGTTTAGGAGTTTGCATCCCCGGTGAAATAAATGGAGCTGAAGCCGCAGAAAGGAATGAGTCATGTGCAGTGAATCATAGCCTCCCACACAGAAGCAGAGGGGAGATGCATGCAAAAAGCAATGACTGCACACACACAAAAAATAAAAAATAAAAAAAACACCAAAAAAAACAACACGGTACACCATTAAAGTCGAACACAACTCCACCTGCCCTGAATGCAATCTGCGGCACAGATGCTCTGCTGGATGAAGGGATTTCTAGCGCGGCCTGAATGACACGTTTCCACCTTTCGCCTTTTCTTACATGCTCTTATTTCACGAGCAGAGCGATTTCCTTTCAGAGCTCTTTGTGCCCTGGCTTACTTGTTTCCACAAACCCTGCACTTAAGACTCCCAATGCTGGAACTGTTGGAGGATGCAAAATAAAAAAGGTGGTCACACTGTAATACCTCCTCCTCCTCCTCCTTTCATTACAAAGTACGTCCTTCAATAGCTTTCACCTGTAGGCTAGTTTCACCTGTGTTAACCAGACAGAGCCATTCAGACAGGGAGACACTGGCAACTCTTCTCTGCAAACGACAATGCGGGCATTCAAGCCGGAGCTGCCGAGATAAAAACTCTACTAATTCACCCGACCTTTGTAGCTGCATGTAAATGTTCAGCATTCAGACTGAGCCCGCTATCTGTTCGGATAAAAAGGAAAAAAAAAAAGATCTACATTGACTGTAAACACTGCTTTTCTGTACCGGCTAATGCTTTCATACGAGTCAAAAAGAGATGAGGTATAATTACCCTGAACCTCCTGTCACTGTCTTTAGTCAATGCCTGAAAGCAGAAGAGCAGCCAGACAGGTGAGGCGTATTCATGAGATTGCCCGGAGCGAAGTGTGCTCAGAATGAGGAGAAAAACATTCACAAACATGAAAGTCTGAACCCTCAGGGCTCCTACACAGCCATTCTATCTCTGAATTCAAGAGATTTTGATCTAAAATATTGACTGAAGATTTCAGCCTGTGTTTAGTATGCTCACCGTGTGAGATCAGAGCCGTTTCTCACTGTTTGTCCGCTATTAAAGTTAATAGACGAATCTGGTTTGTAGGTGGAAGCAGACAAGCCGCTATTACTGCGATGGCGCCTCACTCGTGAACCTGTGTGAAACCCGTCCAGCGGATCCTGTTTTTATGTCGAAAATACATCAAATGCCTTTTAAAAATGTAGGTCGTTATCTGGGCTGGGCGGTTATCAGCTGCTCCGACAACAAGCCGGGCCTCAAACGATGAAAAGATATGTTTTTCTCTAAAAGAAGTCACGATTAAATTCCCAGTCTGTGACTCTTTAGATGTCGCACTAGATCCGTTTTAAGCATCGCAATGTTGAGCTGAAACAATTAGTCAACTAAAAATTCATCTTTCTCATTAAATAAAATACTGAAATTATGAATTGAGTATCTTAAAAAGAAATCGTAGGCTACAGCTTCAGTTTGGCCTTTGAATTTAAATATTTGCTATTTTCTTTCTTTTTTTTTTTTTTTTACAGTAAACAAAAACTTAAATTTGTGGGTATTGAGAAGCTAAAATAAATAAAATGTATCCTTTATTTAGTTATTTGGGGCCATTCAGTGTCGAACCACTGATCCTGGGCTTTGAAATAATTCATAATTAATCAGATTAATCTTTATTAAAAATATTGTTTGCACCCTATTCTGTTTTTTATTATGATATTTCTTCTGTTTCAAATGCAGTAAATGATTAATATTTAAATCATTATTAACTGTTGAGGGCAGACAGAAGCTACACATTATTTTTTTGTCATTTCAAACTAGTCTAGCAGCAGTTTCCGCCTTTGTCTGTCAGACAGACAAACGACTGCAGAGGAAACACTTTGTCTTTCACTTACACTATGTTCAGCTTCCACAGAAATGTGGAGGAAACCAGATTAATCCATAACTTCAAATTCGCACTGACAGATCCCAAACTTTTCAGGCCTCTCTTGAGCTGTGTAGGAACTCTGCTAACTTCAACCACATTAAAAGCACACTGTGACAGAGATGGGCAACCCCCAGCAGATTTATATCATTAAATATTGAGATGGTGGAAAAAATAAAAAATAACAAAAAAAAAAACACAGAACAAACTGACAAAGTTTGGATTCAGGCTCGTCTCAGTGGCTGTCAGAGCTACACACACACACACACACGTCTTTAATAATAAATCCAGATCCTTGAGGCACTTCAGACTCCTGCATTAATAGAAATAACCAGAAATGATAAATTATTCAGCTTAAAGTCCTTTCCAGTGCTTCTCCCTGTAATTAGCATTTATTGAGGAGCATCATTAGCTGAATAGTGTCTCTTAAAGAAAAACTGCTGCTGCTGATAATAAACTGAGAAGAGATGGAGCAGCTGGCAGTCGCCCATCTCCGTCTCCTGACCTGAAGAACATGACAGAAATACTGGGGGGGGGGGTTCTACTTTAAACCAACGAGCAGGACACAAACATATACAGGGTGATTTAGAGATGCAAAGCGTGAAGCATTTTTCACATTTCTTTGACGCCACGTCCACATCTCCACCCCTCCTGCACCTTTGGCTGAAAAACAAATCTGTACCTCTTCACTGAAGGACAATGCAACAATCAGCGCTGTCTGCTGCAGCCAAAGCTGTTCTTTCACGTCATTATACTCAGAGGGGATGCTATTCTCCGCTTGGCTTTTATGCGTTCTTACCAGTGTGGCTCTGCCAAAAATGTAATTAAAAGATGGGTTATTAATCTCACGCTAGTGGCACAGAGACAAAATAAAACTGCATTAATTTCAGACTGCCTCCGTGCACACAAGAGTGAGAGGTGAGCGTGTGTTTTTGTGTGTGTGTGTGCAGGTTTATTATCCGCCTTACTCCCTGCTTATGAGTAATGCGTAAGCCACATCTGCTCGCAGCCTAGATGCCTCTCTCAGTCAGCCATATCTGGCCTGGACCATCCATCTGGCTCTGGCTGAGCAGCAGAGAGTTCACGAGGAACAATCAACACCACCGTCCCGCCCTCTAAACCGCAGGGTCCGAGAATATCATTAGTGACCCACTTCCATGTAGGCAATGAAGTGAGTGTACAGCAGCCACAGGACAGTTATTAGAAACAGTGATGGTTGTTAGCTGAAAGTGGCGAGGTGAGCAGTTACCTCCAGATGGAAGTGACAGAATGGGAAATGAAACCCTTCCAAGACAAAATAATGATCCGTGTGAGATTGAAGAACAAATCCCAGAGTGCAGAAACCCACCCCGAGGAGCCCAAGTGACAACTCTGCTCTCGCTCTGTTATTTCAAGGCTGTGTATTGTTATTCTCCGACACTTTCTGGTCATACTTAAGTATAAAAGCTGGGATACTAAACCCCTCCTCCAAACACTGACAGTCTATAACTAGCCCTGTCAAGCGTCGATTTCCATTATATCACGAGGAGCTTACATGAGAAACACTTTTCAAAGTGTTGGTTTTCTGAAACAGTAAGAAACTGATTAAAATCTGACCTAAAGTAGGAAGTTGTTGTAAGCATGCCTGACTAACGAGCTCACTGCCGACAGTGTTGATTGAGCATCACGTTCAAGGCTACCACCTAACTGAAATGATTGTGGAGTTACAGGAGTAAAGGTGTGATTGTCGACTTTTAATACTAACGGGGCTCAGCAGCTCTGTCCTGGTCCTAATTTTAGAAAAATGTAGTTTTCATACAACGCTGTACTTCAGCTATCTAGAAGTAAACATCAATATTCATAGCAGAAGGTACATATTTAAGCATATTATCATTTGCACATTAGTAGAGTGTCCTCCAAAAGAATATCAACACTCTTAACTATTAAAATCCTTTTGAAAAACACTGTTTGAAGTAAAACGTCAGCTGATACAAGGTTTTGAACAAACGTGCAGAGTGAAGGATAACTACGTCATTGAATGTCGTCACCACTATTGAAGCGTCTACACTGGTTATGCAGCATAAATTGCCGATTCAGAATGCATTCTAATATAACCTAACCATCCTGCATTAAATCTTATCTTCTCGAAGGTTATGGTATTGAGCATTTGCTTTAAATAACAAAGAAAGCTGTTCATTCAGCTGTGTTTTCATTTTGAAAACACGGCCCCGGGTGACAGTGTCGTCAATGCCTACCCTCTATTGTGTTGTATCGACACATGTTCGTATTATTTTGACAACCCCATTTTGGGATAAACAACCGCAAACTACATCCTCCAGTATCATCACACAGCTGAATTATTACCTTTACTGACAAGGAACTCAACATAATAACCGTCATGATCCAGTTCAAGGCTGTTCTATTAGGGTTCAGTAGGTTTCACTAGTGTTCCCAATGAAGTGGCATGCGACTGCACATAATCAATAACATGACACATTGTCTCATGCTGAAACCAGATCCTGGGTATTAATACTATGGTGACCACGGCAAGGGCCATTATTGTTGTTACCTGCATTAGAAAACTTGACAGCTATAGCAACCGTAACTAAGGGGGAGGGGCTTAGATAATAGATGAAGCTTTTTATTTTATAGTAGCTGAGCAGAAAAAACCTGCTGTTTATATCTAAGAGAGGAGCAGTGGAGAGAAATGAATCCTGTCACTTTGGCCCCCTGCAGGGTTCATTGGTAAGAGGAGGATAGGCCCCCGAGGCCCCCAGTGGGAAAGAGTGGAATGAGATTTGGATGACAGCTGACTGTCTCATACTCGTTTAAACAGACGTCCGATAGTGCTTTCTTCTTTGTTCTGCAAAATGTTTCAAAGTCAAAGAAATGTCAGTTTGTGTATCCGCTGCGGATGAGCAGCAACATTTATGCCAGGTGTGTTATTCTGAGTGCGCACAAACCTTGCTACGAGCGTCGACGTTCAGCAGACACACTCCACAAGCCAACTCCTTGGCATTCTTGATGCCGTGCCTCAGAATACAAGAGGAGAAGTCGAGGGAGCTTTCATCAGGCTGCGCACACAAACAAACAGACAAGTATTACCTCCTGCCGCCGGGCAAAATGTAGTCATTTCTACTCGTATAATAACAGCAGTGAGAGCAAGTCTGCTTACAGTAAACATCTCACAAGCAACAACTTCAAACTTTGACTATGTGAAATGGAAACAAACACCTGCGTCTTATCTTTCTCCTTTTAAGAAAAGAAAATGTCTACCTGCATGTTTCAATTTTTTTCTGTCCTTGAGATACGGTGTCAGTTATAACATTTACGATTTAAAAATGATATTGCTCTCTGCTGTTTCTTTGTCTTGATTTTACAGACACTAGCAGACAGCTCAGGAAATAAATCCATCCGGTCCTTGTCCTCCCTGTTGATCTTAGCCCGGCCTACCAAAAGACTCCAGCTGCATCACATCAAAATCAATGAATCATTGATTTTAGCCTAATGCACTGACAATACAGGAATCACTAACACTTCATTGTGTTAGTGGCATTGTGAATCGGCCTTCAATCCTTTGTTATCTATCTTTCAGTTTTTTTCTGCTTCCACTTGATAACAGGAGGCAGTAAAAGCAGCTTTGTGCTTTGGTAATTTTGGGATTGGGTTTTGAGAACCATGGGGGAAATCTTTGGCTGCAATATTGCTAATGATCCCTGGTAAATATATATATCTAGGACTGATACCAGATGGTGTAATAGGTAAAGATGACATATAGCTGTTTAGGATCTCTTGCGGCTAAGAAGACCATTTCAGAAAGATAGCTGAGAACTGACCCACCTGGACTGAGTCACTGGTCTGATCATACAGTCTAAGAAATCAAAATGCTGTAAGATGGACAAAATGCCACCTTTATGCACTGTAAGTGGTGCCCCTTTATGGCTGTATTGATATTCCTGTATCTTTGTAATTGTTTTTATTGATAAATACAATAAAATAAAGCATCTGTCCTGTCCTCTGACTTACTAGGGAGGAAGGAATGTAGGGAGGAAGGAAGGAAGGAAGGAAGGAAGGAAGGAAGGAAGGAAAAATACATGAAATAATAAAGCAGGAGACTAAGAGTAAGGAACAGAAGGAAAGGTAGAAGAAGAAAAAAAGAAGGAAGAAAGGAAAGGACAGAAGAGGGAAAAGGAAGAACGAAGGAAGGAAGGAAGGAATGAAGGAATGAATGAATGAATGAAGGAAGGAAGGAAGGAAGGAAGGAAGGAAGGAAGGAAGGAAGGAAAAATACATGAAATAATAAAGCAGGAGACTAAGAGTAAGGAACAGAAGGAAAGGTAGAAGAAGAAAAAAAGAAGGAAGAAAGGAAAGGACAGAAGAGGGAAAAGGAAGAATGAATGAAGGAAGGAAGGAATGAATGAATGAATGAATGAATGAATGAATGAAGGAAGGAAGGAAGGAAGGAAGGAAGGAAGGAAGGAAGGAAGGGACAGAAGAAGGAAAAATTGAATGGAAGAAGGAGGAAAGGAAGGAAACATACAGGGAATAATAAAGCAGGAGAGAAAGAATAAGGAACAGAATAAAAGGTAGAAGAATAATAAAAATAAGGAAGGAAAGGAAGGAGGAATGAAGGAAGGAAATGGAAGAAGGAGGGGATAGAAGAAGGAAACATGGAAAGGAAGGAAGAGTAAGAAGAAGGAAAAGGGAAATGGAAGGAAGGAAGGATCTTACAGCGAGCTTGGCCAGCGACATGAAGCCCATGAGGTTGTTCCACACGCGGCTGATGTCCTTCAGCAGCTGCTGCAGCTTCTCAGAACACACTGCTGTCGCCTTGATGCCCAGCTCCACTCGCCTGGTGACACGATACACCTCCACCACACCTGCCAGACAAAACACACCACCACAGACACGTCACAAAAACATGCTTTGTTGCTCATTTTCAAGAGGTACACCGTGTCCAGTCCAGCTCGTTAAAAGGAACACAATAAGACAGGAGGACCTTGTCACACCAGGCACAGATAAGCCATCGCACCAGAGCTCGTCCTAATCTCGTCCTTCACAGGCTGTGAGACCACGCACACAAGATGCTTTAACAAGGTCCTACTTTACAGCACGTACAGGGGCCAACGTTTCAAAGCACGGGACGTGATTTATCAAGTATTATCTTATGAATGAAGAAGAAGAAGATAACAATAAGAGGAGATTAATAAGAGGAAAAGATGAATAGGAGAGGAAGAAGAATGAGGAGAAGCTGATGAAAAATAGGGGAATAATAAGGAAAGCAGGAGAGTAAGAGGAAGCAACACAAGAAAAAGTAGAAGAATAAAAAGGAGGGAAAGAAAGGAAGGAAGAAATAAATGGAAGAGAAGCACAGAAGGAAGGAACAGAAGAAGAAGAAAGGAAGGAAAAAAGGGATAGAAAAAGGAAAAATTGAAGGAAGGAAGGAATGAAGGAAGGAAGGAAGGAAGGAAGGAAGGAGTATCACAGTCGATACTGTGGAAGTGGACTGTCCTACGCTTGAGACATTATCTCTATTTTGAGCAGATCAATAGAGATTTTTCTTTGGTGTTTGATTTCTAAACTTATTTTTGACCTATGCAGCTGCAGCTTGAATTTTTTCACCCCTGCCTTGTTTTCTTTTTTATTCGTCACCAGGAGAATCAAATAAACTATTCTTTCTGTTTTTTTCTTGTTACGTGTCGGTGCCATCCAAGCTTTTTAAAGGGAACCAATACACTGCACAACACAATGCATGTGGTAAATCTGTACTTTCTTGTACACTGCTGTTGTTTTTTTTGTTTTGTTTACTCACAAATTTAAAGCTCTTTCTGCGCAGTTTGCTAAATGTCATATTTTCTTGCAGTGTGTGCATGCATGAGTGTTTGTGGCTCCTCACCCAGCAGGTACTCCATGCCCTGAGCAGACTGGATGACCTCGGTGCAAACGGTAGAGCTGCTGATGCTGTTCAGGGTGTTGTTGGCTTTGGTGATGACCTTAATGTGGGGAGACAGAAGCCGGCGTTATGTCATGCATACTGTTTTTCCTCATCACAATCATCATTAGAGTACAACAGCACCACCACACAGTTATAACCTCTACCAAGGAGTGTGTCAGAAAGGTTTTTTTAATGAGTAACCTGCCGTCACACTAATCGAGGTATGCTTTGTGAATACAGTCCTTGTCCCAATTTACATGAAACGGAGAAAATTGAATAACTGACAGGAACATGTCCTCCTCCCTTATACTATATGCGATATGTGTCTTTTCAAGGTTCCAACAACCAGATGGAGAATAGTACAGCTTTTTTTAATCTCGTATGTAATGTGGGCGCTATTTATGGTGCAGATAAGATACACACTATCCCTTAGGTGGCATTACATGCATGTCTTCAAATCGAATAAGGAGAACTCCGATATTAGTCTGAGTAACGTGTTAACATGCGCTTAAGTTGTCCAGTTAAAGTCGGATTAAGGCAGTAATTCTTTTTTTTCATGTGCATGCAAACGTACCGACTGTCTCACCTTCTGAAAAGTTTGTTTTCATATTAAAAAAACAAAAACAATATTACTGCACTGTAAAAACGTGAAAATACCAAACTTTTATTTGCTGGGTTAATTTGTCCCAAAACATCCACAATAAGAAAAGTCCTTGTTCTTTGTTATCTTAATTATTCTACTGCATTACCACAGTCAGTCTCACAAATGAGCCGCGCCACAGAAGGAGGTCGGGCACGGGACACAAACAAATACAAACCTCCAGAGCACTTTCCAGACACCTCTGCCACTCATAGGCGTAGCGCTCGCTCTCCTGCAACAACAACAGAAAAACAAAATTATCTCAAGCAAACACAAAGGCAAAACAGAAAAGAACAGAGGAGCATTTATTGGATTTCGTAGCTTTGTACTGAAATCTGATGGTTAATTAAACAGTGCTAACACGTGCCGGCCCTCCTCACCTCCACCTCCCCAGTCAGGTCCTTGTACTTGTCCCTGATGACAGGCAAGGCAGGCTTCTCGCTCAGGGTGTTGGACCGGTCTCTGAAGGGCTGCTCTGGCGCCGGAGACGGCGGGGAACGCCCGATCTCCTTCTCCCCCAGACTGTGACTGCGTTTGTGGGATCCTGAAGCTTAGACAGGAGGGAGAAGAGGAATGTGAATACAGAAAGAGAGAACTCCAAACACATATATAAACTTTGTTTTATATATATATATTTTCTAATGGTGATGACTCATTTTTGAGTTATGCACCTGTTTGTTTGCCATCATTACACCTCTGCTCTGTTGCAACTAATTCCTCCCAGACAACGAAGGCATGAGTAAATACTTAATTTGTGACAAACAATAATTACATACAAAACAGGGGCACGAATATGCAGGTATGAATTATTCATGGCGGCTCACAGACGGACAAATCCTGGCGAGGAATCACAACAAACACTGGGCACAAACACATGCTAAACCCAGACTATTCCTGTGGGGCTGGCAGTTAGTGTGTCTCACGGTCATCCACACAAAAGTAATCTAACCCCCCCCCACCCTCCCCAACCAACTCCTCCACCACCCACAAAGATGTGCGTCATCCTCCCCACAACGACACACCACCACCACCACCACCACCCCACAGCGCTCAACCCTGATCAGATTACAGTTTCCACAGAGCGAAGAGGAGTTAGTGAAGCCCTCGTCGTCACACAAATTACATCCGGCACAGGGAGATGAATCTATGAGGGTAAAATTGGCTTTTATCACATCGCAGGAAACTGTAATAAATTATTTGTGGAGCATAACACCAGCAAACAGCGGCTTAAAAAATGAACAGCCTTTAAGTGGATACGGTTAATTTCTGCTCATGGATTTGTTGGCCTCTGTTAATCCATCTCACCAGTCAGTGCCATTAGAGCAGGGCTGTCATCGCAACACTACCATCTAATGTCTGACAGCTTTATTACAGATATGATGGGGCCCAGAGCGTGGGGGTGGGATAAGAGGCTAAACGAGAGTGGTGTTAATGCCGTTGCAGGGTTAAGAGCTTTTAGTTTCTCAGGAGAGTTTTTACTAAGAACGTACAAAGGTTAGTCCAAATCCAGATTTAAAATTCAGTTCTAAAACTAAGCCTAAGTAAAATAGTCGATGTACAGAAAAGTTCTAAAGTAAGTTGTCCTCATTAACTACTAGCTTCTCTGTTTAATACAAATTGCACTTTAAATATTTTTATACTCATAATCAGCTGTTTTAGTGCTACAAATAAGGAGTTAGTTGCTCCACATTTTAATAATCAATAGTAATTAATGGATTTATTGACTAATTGTTTCACTTTTAATCTGATGAACTGTTTGTGGATCAACATGACGACTCACCTTGAACAGACAAGTCAAAGGTTGCCAGCTCGTTCTTGATCATCTCCTCGCTGGACTTGACTTTGGCCTGGGCGCTGGCTTTCAGGAAGTCGGACTTCCCAAACTTAGGCTTGTCCCCCTCTGAGCCCGCCTCGGATTTTTCCGACACGGTACTCGCAAAGTCTCCAAAGTCGTCGTCGTCATCGCCGCCGCCGCCGCCCTGCTCGCCGGACCCAAAGTCAGCGAAGGCTTCAAACTTGTCGTCTGCAGACGAGCCGTCGTCCGCCGGGAAGGAGGTGGTGATCTTTGTTGTGGAACTGCTTGTGATGTTTTCAGTGCTGCCAAAGGTCAGGTCCTTCTTCTGTGTCGGGACTAAAGAGCCTTGAGGCTTTCTGACCTCACCGGGCAGACTTTCCTCTGACCAGTCATAGCTGGTCAAGGTGCTGAGGCCCGACGTCCCAAAGGGGTCAAATTTCATGTCGTCTCCTTCTGTAATGACAACACAGACATACCAGTGGTACCTAGGAATAGCACAGATGCTGTCATGATAGGAGGAGGATTAATGAGGCAGAATGGACGACAGAGATTTCTGTCGGATTGTTACTGTCACTTATCTACAGCTCAAGTGATGTCCCTTCTCTTGGTAGTTGGATGTTAAGTGTCATTTCACCCACACTTAAAACGTTTTCTCAGCTGCCTCTGGTAACTGGCTTCGAGTATTTGCTTTCATGGAGATTAAAACAATATATCTGAAACTACTTTAAATCAAGTAAATGATACCGCAGAATTTTTTTTTTTTTTTATTGGAGCCAGAAATTATTCTTATATTTCAATCGTGTGAGCGACACAAATGAAATTCCCCGGGATGGAGGCAACAAATATCTCACTACCTCTGCACATAAAACCAAAACTACCTTTAAATAACATTTTTGTTAATCTGGGTGAATTGATGGTGTAGCTTTACTATAACACTGTAACCTGTGCTGTGTCAGGGGCCTAAACGCAGGAATGCGGCGACAATGAAATGCAGCGAGTTGTAGAGATAGAGATGACAGACGTAAAAAAAAAACCTCGGCCTAAGTGAAGTTGAACTAATCTCGACCCAAACTCTTACTAAACTTGTTGTGCTATCGTGCTTGGAGCGTCATGCGTAGTTTTATATGTGACTTCTTTATAAGTAGAGAGCCGTCCATACGCTAGTGATATTTACATGCTCTGCTTCTTTCACTAGGAAAGACATACGGCAGATATACAATGGGGTTACCTAGGCAACCATAACCTGGAACGTCCACTAACGTCTGACCGGCAGCTACAAAGACTTTAGAGACGAGAGAATCACTTTATATGTGGACGGGATCGATTTAGACGTCCACATATATTTTGCACTTCACGGAGAAAAATTCAACGATGCGCTGGAACACGCATACATTGGATTTTAGCTTATTTGTGATACTGACAGTAATACCAACCTACTGCTCTGAAGTAATACATCCTCCCTCTTACTCTTCTGTTAAATAAATGCTTTCATGTCTCAAGTGAATCATGCATTTTATTTCAGTGGACAATTCCTCCTCTTTGGCTCCGGGACAATGTTCCTCTCTGATAATCAGAGCTGATGTCTTTAGACTAAACGCTGAAGCTAAAGGGTTTTGTCTCTGGGCAGACGCTGTAACAACAATAAAAGAAGATCCTTCCTGTCACTACATCTGCTGTTTCTTACGCCGCATCTTGATCGCTTTCTTTATGACTAATACCGACAAATTTTACGGCTTCCACACATTCTACAACGCTTTCGCATTCACGTCACCCTCACAACACTCACACACACATAAATCCACATAATTGAACCTTCTTATTTTTTTAACGAAGGAACCCCTTAGATACAAAAAAAGCAATTTGTGAAATTGACAAGGATCTAGCGCTGTAAGCCTCGTGTCATTAGACCACGTCACGCCTCTCAGGAAAAGGAAAAGAGAAAATAAGACGCGTTTCAGCAATACCAACAGTAATATTTATTACGACAACATGAGTAGAGAGAAAGAGAGAAAAGGTCACAAAGTACTGTGAAAGAGGTCTATCATTACAAGAGGTTTGTCAAACTAACACTTGTAAAATTAGATTTCAGTCATTTTTGAATACAAGGGCATGCAGAGTCAGGAGAAAAGGAAGAAAACAAACAGCGAGAAGGTAAAAAACAAAGATATTCTAGTAGAAGCAGAAACCAGAATGAAAAGGCACATTCACAGACTAGAATCAGTAAATCTGGGGAGATGACAAACTCTTGTTTTAGTGTTAGGACGTAAAGCAACAGGTCTGTTTTTTGTTTGGAAAAGATTTGAATACAGAACATTTGGAAAGCCAAAAGATAATTCAAAGAACAAGGCAGGAAGCAATAACCCTTTGAGGACCTGAGGGGAAGAGATTGGCAGAGCATCCCAAAATTGGTAAAAGAGGGGTTAAAAACTACACTTTAGGAGAAGAGAGGAGGCTGCCATCTTTACACAATTAGTCAATTATGATAAAAACATAATAAATAAATACGGGGAAGAGTTTGTGATGCTTGTAAACGTGATCTTGTTCAAGCGCTCAAAGGGTTACAGAAAACAAAGAGGGCCATCCTTACACCTAACATCCCCAGAAAAAAAGGGCCCTAATTACATCCAATCACAGATGCAGGAACAGATTTAAAGAGACAGTATCCTTTTTCTCTCGCTACAGTGATTGTTTGTCGAAGCAGGCTAATGCACGCGATCCCTCAAAGAATAGCTCGTGTCGTTATTTACCCAAAGACATCGATGTTTGGATCAACCTAAAATACTTGGAAGCTTACTAAATACTGTAGGCTAACGTTTAATTTACACCGTTGGCAAATCACAACAAGGTCGAGGAGTCTTTCTAGTCTCAAAATAAGATTCCTGTAATAAAAATACACTATTAAATCTGTATGTATACATTTCTCCTCGGATAAAAACAACTTGCAATATTGTTATGCATAAAAGGGTTATTTTGTATTATGTTCTTGTCAATTTCACAAATTGAAAAGGCAGGCACACTGCAGCAAAAAGCAAGGCAGGAAGGGTAATACTAACTTCATTATGTTCTCAGAGAGCCAGACCGTAGAGCCACAGGTGATAAATTCATGCTGCTGTTTCACGGATAACGGTAAAAGAAAGAATAAGAAAAGAAGAAAAAAAAAAAACAATTCCTTTTGTGGCTCAAAAGGAATCTCACAAAAGAAATACTGTCTCTTTAAGTTTACATACATTTCCAGAAACACAGTGCAAAGCATGAGGTGCTCAAATGCTCGGCCTGCTACACTTTTAACAACAGGTTAGTCCCAGAGCTCTCCAAGAACAGTAGATATAAGTATAAGAGTGAAATGGAAACCACTGTTACAGTAGCATAAAAGCGTCTCAGGAATGTATCGATGGTAATGTGGGCAGCCTGTTTCACTGCAGCTCCATGGTTTGTATTGTACAGAGGGGCCAAAATCTGACCTGCTGCACATACATACTGAAATAAGGCAATGAGGATGTTTACATTTATAATTTCCTCTCGTAAAGGAAAGAATCATCACTTGCATGGATGAAATGATATGGTATAAATGTTGATAATTAACTGATGGTGGTCGGACGAAGGAAAAACGTCTGAGCTTTCAAAAACATGGTAAGCAAACGTCACGGATTTGCAAAGCCTTCCTCAGACAACAACTACTTCTTGTGTTACAGCAAAGAATGATCTGCCACGAAACATGAGCCGTGAAAGGTGAGATGCTTGATGAATAAGTGATCACCGGTGGAGAAGAGGAGGAAGAGGAGGAGGAGGAGGAGGAGAGGGAGGGCTGAAATTGACCTGATTATCAAGTTTTGATTTTCTTTTATTAAACCATCAAACAACACATTTTAGGGCAACCTTTAACTGCCCTTTGAGGGACGTGAGGTAGGGGGAGGAACGAGCTGACACTCAAGACATCTCGTAAGTAGAGGGTCATTCAATCCAAGTAATACTGCACGGCCAGGCTGAAAATATTGCAGGGTAATATAATAACTGGCAAACAGCATGCACTCACATTCAAGCACTCAGCTCTGAAATGCGTCCAGCTATAATAATAATAATAAGCCTATTTCTGTTAAAATTAACCAAAAATCTTTTGCATGCAAAATCTCCTATTCCCAGCTAATCAAAATGATATTACGTCGTACACGTTCAGTACACAACAGGTAAAAAAAAAGAGTAAACAATGGTTTCCAGATAATGCCTTTGGTAAACTGCAGCCCGTTATGTGAAAGCTTGCGACTCGAATGAACGAGTGTCTCATCATCGTAACACCGTCCTATTCTCATCTGCATTCAGCAAAACTGCTCGACACGCCGACAACTCGCGCACGCACACATGAAAGGTAAACTGAAAGGGGAAGTGTGCAACAAACAACCGTTATCCGAGTCACACGCGCATCTTGTCGGGGGACCTCGTCTACGGGCTACGACTGCCAGCACATCAGAAACAAGCACTCGTCGTTTGTAAATAGAGATACGGGCCGGGACATTTCTGCCACACGATAACAATATACACAGGACGGGAAAGGGAATGTGGAAATAAAAGAGAGAGGAGGAGGAATCTAAGCATTTAAATAAATAAATAAATAAATAAATACATGAATAAATAAAGTATTCTGAGATGAATGATGAAATGTGGAATTAAAGATGTGATGCGTCTTAACTGATATGTTGTTCTTGTATTTTTAAGTCTTCAGTATTTAAGCATATTCAATTCAGTGAGGGCTGCATTACTTGCCCTTTGACCCCTTGTTCGGTGGCCACTGAGGAGGAGAGGCTGTCTAGCCCTGGAATCAATACTGTGTGTGACTGAGCTTCACCAGAGCAAACGCACTAGTTCCTCACCTGTAGCAGGAGGCTGGTGGGACGAGAGACCCGGCAAATCCAGAGAGCTGTCTGACATCACGTGCTTCAGGTCTCCGCCCATGTCCGACAGCTTCATGTCCAGCTGCACTGACAGCGCGTCCTCCGAGTCGTCCTTTCCCACGCTGCTCCCGCCGATGGACGGGAGGTCCAGGGACTTGACGGAGGCAGAGTCTTCCTTGGCCTGTTTGAAGGCGGTCACCTTGTCCACCAGAGTCTTTTCCGAAGCCCCGAGCGCCGTGCAGAACTTCGAGGACTGGAAGTCGGCAAAGTCGTCCGTGTCGCTCTTGAGAGAGGAAAAGGAGCCTCCGCCGCTCTCCTTTGCGTCGTCGTAGGCCAGGCCCCCCTCCAGAGACAGCTGTTTGAACACGTCGTACTTGTCCGAGCTCTGCTGAGGCCGCTGCTGAGCGGAGGTCTCGGCCTGGACCCCGGAGCTGCTCTCGGCTTTGGGCTCGCCACCCGAACTGCCGAACGCCATGAAGTCTGCGAAGTCATCTTGAGGCGCGGCCGCAGCTCCTCCCGCCGCCGAAGCTTGGGCGGCGTCGGAGGAGGAGCCGAAGAGGGCAAAGTCACCGAAATCGTCGGCCGCTCCCCCTGGAGGTTTGGCTCCGCCTGGAAGGAGCACTAGAGAGGGGGGCACGGACACAGAGGGGAACGTGCTGGGCTTGGTCTCGGCGGGGGCGGGGACGGAGGGAGCCATAGAAGAGAAAAGGTCCAGGTCGGCCATGTTGAGAGGATTTTTGGGCTGAGAAAGTGACACCGCCGGCTGTTGCTGCTGAGGAAGTTGCTGCAGAGACTGAGAGGTTGGGAAAGCAGAGGGGAAGGAAGGTGGAAAGATCTTGGCCTGGTCGGAGGGGTCTAGTGGAGAGACGCTGTCGGCGGTTTTAAAGTCTGTGAAGCCATCATCAGCGCTGACAGACTTGAAATCTGCAAATCCTTCCCCTGCAGACCAAAAAGAGAAGAACTCAAGTTCAGTAAAACACACCGCAGAGGGACGTAACGGGATTCTCAACCTTCACAGCCATGTTTCAGTTAAGTCACAATCCTACAAAGTGAAGAAGCAAGTGGATTAAATGTGAGCGCTCATCGTAAGCGTCCACTCTTCTGATGAACTGCGGGGCTGCAGAGGCTCCAGATAACGCCACACATGATCGCACAAAAAGCCGTCATTTAAAGACACCGCACTACCATGCAATGAAACGTAAAAGTCATTCAGCAAAAATGTCCATCTTAACAAGTCATTTTGTTTCTATGTGCTTGACAGTCCATTTGGAAACGTCTCCCACTGATGTGATGGTGGTAAACTGGTGTCTGTTTTTTGAAGCGTCCAATCTTATCTTTAAGCAAGATTTGTGTTATTTACTTGACAGAAGCTTATGGTAACTGCATTTTGGATGGAGTTGTCGTCTGGACAAACACCTGATGTTATAGTGAATATTATCCACAGTAAATTCTGATGTACATAAGGTAAGAAAAAACTAAACTTATCCATATTTTCCTCCAACGTTCCTGTTAATTATTAAAGTATAATTTATGCAGATAAGAGGCGTTTGATATGTACAACATTTACACAGTATAGCTGGTCTCGTTCCTCCATGAGTTAGGAACAGTGCACCCTTGAGCTACAGTGGTCCTGGTAAATCTATACAACATAGGTCTTCAACAGGGGGTCCGCGACCCCTAGGGGTCCGTGGAGGTACTGCAGTGGGGTCGCAAAATCTTTGAATGACCAGACATTTTTTTGATTTTTTTTTTAAATTCTCCTCCACAAATTTAAATTTCTTTAAATACACATTAACTCAAATCCAAATATTATAGTAAACGGATAAATGGAGGCAGAAGGCGTTACCGCCAATTTACTATTTAATAATAGATAATAATATTTGAACCTGTGTATTATGTGAATAACTTCAAATAACTTCAGCAAATAATACTGTATATTTATAAATAGCACTGGGCTGAGTTTAACATAGAACACATGTAGTAGGTAGGGGGTCCCTATTTAATCTCTCCATCAGTTTTCGGGGGCTTTGGCCAGAAAAAACGTTGCTATAGAACATGAGGCTACTCATCCCAAATGCAAATGTTATCGGTAGCCTAATTTGGCCATGAAATTGCGCTTGAGCTTGTCTTGGTCTTGTTTTTGTTTATATACTATTTAGAACAAAGCTAAAACAGGTTCAACAACCTGTACTTGAGTTTTCCTGAATGTGTTTCACTAACTCATCCAGGAGGCTATATATCCCAAATATGTATCCCAAAGATGCACTAAGATCGATCTCACCTCAAGTTAAGTCTGAAAATTCAATAGTAACAGTTGTACAAGTTAAGATGGGTATTTATTGCAGCAAATTTACAGTATGCTATGAAAACTCACATACTTGCATATAAACCACACAGAAAAAACAACTCAAGAGTACTTTCTTGAGTTCCAGCAGTTGCTCACCCACTGAGGTATAATATATGCATGGACTGAAATAGATAATCTGTTCACACCGCTGGTGTACGGCGGAAGAGAGATAACTAATGGGCTCATTAAGGAGACGGAGCCTGACAATGCCAAAGAAAGGTCACTGCAAAGCATGACTTACTGGAGTTGTAAGAGCTGTCCCCATCGGAAACTGTTCTAATGAAACAGGGATGGGAAACACACTGGTATCAACACTGCAGGCTTGCATAACACGATACAGCGTAAACATGGAACAGCGGCATTGTAGTGACCCGACAGCTTCACCCAAGTTATAATACGATGTTTAATTAGTGGGATTCTGGCAAATAAAGCACACGCTGCTTCGTCAGTGAGTTAAACTGAACTCAGAATAACTTGTTTATAGGAGAGGATTTAGAGAGGGGCCAGCTCGGAGCTCGCCGTGTCCTCTCCGTTATTTAGCAAAGAGGTCAGGAGGGTTTTGACTTGAGATGAACCAGAACTACGTAATACGATTTTGCTAACATGTAGATAAGTGTGTTTTTAGCGGTATATGGTGGAAAGAAAGGTTTCTTACCGACTGGTTTCTTGTCAGCAGGCTGCTCAAGCTGTCTGAACACACTGTATTTGTCTCCAATCTCTGGATCAGGACAAATAAAGAAGATTAGGTAAAGTATGAACAGGAAAATACAACACACTTCACAAGTTTCCAAACGCTGCCTTAATGCCGTCTGCTCTGGCAAACAAACATTGTGTCCTTTCAAAGGGCCAGAACACAAAGATAGGCAGTAATAAATAGTTGAAAACATTTTTATTAAAGTGACGCTGCCCTCATTTGAGATAATTTAATATTTTTGATCTGAAGGGTTATTTCACAGTTCAGTATCAAAATGTAAAACAAGTGATAAGACATTTTAGATTATCCTCAGCTAGTTGATGCTTAAAGGAGACAAAAGTGTGTCCTTGTGTACAAACATCTGAAGGGAATATTTTCAAACTGCCTTCGTGTTTTAGTCCCAGGGTGCACACAGCTGGACTGTTTCGTGGTGGTGGTGGTGTGGAAGGTACCTGAGGCAGGGGGTGTAGGCTCTGCAGGTGGATCCACAGACAGCTGCTTGAACACAGCGTACTTATCAGAGGATGTGACAGAGGCGGAGGAGGAACCAGACACTGGAGTCAGCATGGCGGGCGTGCTGCAGGGACACAAAAGAGTGACCTTCAATGTAGTAGTTTAATCCTCATAAGCCCGAACATTTACCCTGGGACAAAAATTTTTTTATGCTTTTAGCATACCTTTAGTCTGACTAAAACCACACTCTCTGTTTCATAGTAAAAAAAGAGAAAATCAGCCTCCAGCACAATTAAAGCTCACTAAATGGACACTTTGTGTTTGTTTATTTAACGCAGTTTAAATTAAGTGTGACAGGAGGATCCAAGGAATCATACTGGACGTCTTCCAGGTTAAGAGCGGATTAAAAGCAATCACTGTAAACTCTAGTCCAGGAGGCTTCTGCCAAGAAAGCAAAAATATAACATGTTTATTAATATACGAGCTGACTTAGTTATATATTTATCTTACTTACACACACACACACACTGAAACGCATCGCATTTCACTGAGATGAAATTATTCCTGCAGCTTCTCACAGTTTGAGATTGTTTTTCTCATTCTTAACGTTCTGCTGCTGAAATAAAAAACAGCTCTGCTGCAGCGTTTCTAATCCTATGTGATTTTTATGCTACTTTTTGTACTTGCAATGAGAAGAATTTAAAGTTTTAAAGGAGGTGCCATTTTGAGAAAACCACCTCTTCACTTGCTTAAATGAAAAGACCAGTTTTAAAGTGTTAAAACAAAACAACCTTTTATAGGAGTAATGTCACCAGGTCCCCACTGAAGACTCCTGTAGCCACTCGTTGCACCATCAGACACTACAACTAAGCTCAGGCTGCATCGACCCATCCTGCTGTAATGACAGCTGCTAATGCCGTCATGTTGCTATGGTTACGCATCTCGAAAAAAAATCTGACGGCCGAGCTGCAGATTTGCGTATTAACCTCTAGAGTTAAGTGTACGTACTGTCGCTAGGTATTATGCCAAATAAGTTCATATGCCAGCATCTGGATTTGTGACTCACGATTAGACCCAAACCACTGTGCCACCCACATGCATTACACACAGGCTGAACCAAGGCTGAAACTAAACCTCTCAATAAGTTCTATCTCGATATATCCAGCGGTGCAGCCTCTCATTATTCTTTCCTGACTGAATTCCTGCAGATTGTGAAGTCTGCATACTGGATGCACTATTATATTAACATTTTGTAAAATATGTTCAAGGCTTATTGACTTTACATTGATCTCTAACAAGGTCTGATATATAGTCTGACTCGTAGTGATGCACCTAGATGGTGCTACAAGTATGTCATTTCCAGAAAGAGCTTAAAGCTCATTTTATTTCCAGCCTAATCTTAGAAAAATCCCCAGGAAGTTAGTCGTCCCCAGCCAAGAAACAGGCAGACACTTAATCCACACTTTAGTTTTTGTAGAAACTTGTCTTTAGTGAGGAATGTTAGCACTTAGTTATTTCCCCATTTTAAGTGTCGACACTTGCTGTATGTACTTCATCGATCTGCTCATCTAAAATACAAATAAATAAATGTATTTCTAAACTGTTTATTTAGTCCTTAAAGCTGATTAACTATATGTCAAAAGCATGTGAAACAAGACACTAACATCATTTAATAATATACCCGTAAAACACATTCATCTGCCACACTAAAAGCATCAAGATTTGAGGTGAAATAGTTAAAACTTATAGTGAATATTAGTTTCCTCACAGCCTCTTTTTTTTCTTCAGGACATCTGACAGTAAGCTGTGGCTGCCTGCTCAGCCTGCCAGCTCAATATGAGCTTCTCAGCCTCTCATTTAATTAGACAATCTCTCCCCGTAGGGAATTCTTGTTACACTGCAGAAACAGTCAGGGGTGTATGTTTTCAGGGGAGAAATAGAACAGAATTATAAAACGCCTATGCCACTTAGATGTAAGATACTCTGGTCCTGCTTTTCTCTTTGTCTTTCAGTGGATAATTGCCTTTCAGCTTCCTTTCAGTGAGAGCGCCATCTCTCTATAAGGGCTTGGAAAGTAATATAAAGAAATGAGCTTGTCTGCCGTCTTCTGAAATGAATTCATTAGGCAATGACCCAAACTCATTGCTATTCCAAGGAGGTTATTACAAGATATTACAACAGTGTGTCTGACTGTAAGACGGACAGTGACAGACGCAAATATTATGCAGAGTAAGTCAGATATAAATAACCACCCGGGGCCGGAAGCCACCCGTCACTACAAATATTTATAGCACTTTATATCAAAAAAGGAGACAGAACCATCGAAACACTGAACATAATCATGAATATATAAGGCAGAATTAGAACAATAATTAAGCTGAAAGACTATCTACCTGTTTTGGTGCTGAGGTGCAATCGCGGTGGGGAAACTTCCCCCCGACTCCCCCTGGAAGTCAGCGAAAGCCTGGTCTCCTGCTCCCGGCTTCGGAGCCTCCTGGAAGTCCTGAAAGTCGTCGTCATCCGCTTTTGCCGTCTATGTGAACATTATGTTAGTGAGTAAGACGTGTAATATAGTGAGTTGAGGGAATACAGAGAACTGAAAGCTTGGCTGTGTTACCTGTGCAGGAGGGAAACTGGCGATGAAACTTGTGTTCGTGGGCGGTTGAGTTGTTGCTGCCGCTGCTGCTGCTGCTGCTGCTGCCGGCGCCGGCGTCATGGCCATGACTGATGGTGCTGGCGTCGGCATGGCCATGGAGACAGGGGGCTGGGTCATCATGGGCTGCTGGTGCTGGGGCATGACGGGGGCCATGGCCATAGCCAGGGCTGGTAGGTTGGGCACAGGTGGAGAAGGAAACTGAGCAAGGATTTCCACATTCATAGCTGGGAGGCCACTCTGAAATAAAAGAGACAAACCAGTGAGGTTGACAACAAATCCACCAATGCTACTAACAAGTATGTCTTAATCTTGATGAAACTCAATTCCACTGAGCTCAGTCGTTAAAAAAAATTACATGTCCTGCTGCTGGAAATGGTCCTCAACAAATGTAATGAAACAAACCGCAGCAACTGTTCTTTCTATGAACAGAACCAGCAGTGACTACGTGCTTAAATCATTTATTAGCTTTTTTTTTTTTTTTTTTTAAATGAAGCTGTGTGTAGACTCTGTCATTTTCCAAGATTGAATATTTTGGCAGAAAGAAATTAGCTTGAGGCTAAGAGACGCAGACGAGGTGAAGGAGTGCAGAAAAAAGAGAACAACACATTGTCAGCTCGGGTCTTTTCACAGGGCGAGTTGACAATGAGAGAATACAGAGTAACAACAGCCTATTCTTTAAAGGCAGCGGTGCATCGGGGCGACAGTCGGATGTTTTCCAATGTTGGGCTGTCGGTTTCACCGCGTGTCCCGCATCATTGGCACTAATCAGATAACCGTCAACAACATTTCAACAGTTTCAATATTTTGGATCATCCATTGAATTTCTGGCTAATCATCTTAGAGAAAACAGCAAACAATAGAAGAGTAAAAGTAAACTTAAAGTTCAAAGGTTACACAGAGGGTTTTTTTTTTTACACATTGTTTTACCAATATTTTAATTGATTAAATGATCACCTAAAATGAACAAACTGATCAGTATGATTTAGTTCTGTACGACATTATACGTCCCCTTTTCCATTGATGACAACCAACCACAGTCACCTGCTGGTATAAAGAGTTATTTCCTTTCAGGCAGGTCCCCGTGCTAACTGGTTGTTGGCTGTAGTCTGTGGCCAAACCACAAGAGGCATCTATTTTTAGTTTTATTCTGGTATAATGGTAATTTGATTTATCTGTTATTTGGGAAAGGCGTCAGAGAACGCTGGTCACTACAAACCTAGTTTTGTTGCCATCGTGTATTCACAGGACTACAAATGAAATCCAATGTTTACATATAAACCATTCATCACAGTCAAGTTCCTTTTGAACAGATTTTACCAGCGCTGCCCCTTGTTAAGTTGGCGTTTTACGGCTCTTTAAGATTAACATCACCAAAAAGCATCTTATTATTTCTTGTATGAAAGAAGCGACGGGAGCCAATGTTTTCGTGAGCTGTTTGCTGATTTGCATCCTCCCAGGGGTGGTGGTGGTGGTGGTGGTGACAGGCCCGGGCTGCGGATGATAAGAAGCCTCCTGCCAATCTCGGCTGATGGGGACTTGTATCGGGCTTACAATGCTTCACAAGCCTTGGGCTGATTTGCAGCGCCGCTCCTTTCCCCCCTGTTTCCTGCTAAGCCTGTCTAATTTCAGTATGGAGTGTATGGCAAGCCTCAGTAGAAGCCACTGGGGATGATTAGCAAAGTCGTTCTAAGTAGATAATTTGTTTTGATGCCAGTGTTTACCTGCGCTACTCCAATTAGTGCAAGTACAGTGTAAAGCTCCTCCTTGGTTAGCATGCCAGGTGTTGTGCGGTTGGCTGACGCCCAGATCTGGCCCAATGCTTCCCTGGGAAGGCCTGACGACATTAATATTGGGTAGAGCTTGGCTGTGTCTATCCCTGCCGGAGTCATGGTGAATTCAAGAACCTTCTTGAACATTTCTAGAGGAAGGAAAACACAAACGTTATGTCCACATACCAGTGTCGCTCCTTTCCATAAAATACACAGCAATGTCAAATATTTTCATCTGAAAAATGATGCCGGTTGTTGTCGTGGGTAAATGTTTACCTGGGACAAGGGTGTCGTTGTAAATCCAGGCTGGCAGCATGGACTGAATGTGCTCTTGTTGTGGGTACACACCAACACCTGCTGTCAGACACACAAAAAAACACGCGCACACGTACACACAGAGTTAGCCGTTACAGCACAAGTCTCGTCCAGGCGTACGATTTTGCCAAGTCTCTTGGCAGCTGAGCCCAGCTTGTAACGAACTCAACAAAATCATACACCTGATGTCTGGAGGGCTCGGTGCAGATGTAACGCTCCCCTGCACTGAATCACAAACGTCCTGCCACATCAGACATCTATAAATCAGTCTGTGTGTCATTCACAGCTTCAAGGAGAAGGGAGAGAGGAGACCGGGAAGAAAAAAAAAAACAAAAAAAAAAACGACCTAATTTAACTGAGGACACTGACCTAAATTATTTGTTTCTGAAAATAAACTTTTAACATCTCAGTAAAATAGCATGAGTCATTTTAGTGTCTAACAGGCGTGAGTTTACTAAGACAGTCACTTTGAGCATAATACTCCCATCAGCCCATCAGTCTTGGGCATGAATGGATGAATCTTATTACAAATCTCCCTGGTCTCCGTGATGAGCCACTACATTTCCCCTGATGGCACAGGCGACGTGGACACAGACAAACAAATAACAGCACAAAGGAGCGGCAGAGTAGCATGCACAATCAGCCTTGGATTATGTTGGGCCCCAGTGGCACCTGCCAATCCATGCGCATCCCTGTTAAACCAAAGCAGTCAGCATGCGGCAGAGGTCGTTCTCTGAGAGGGTGTTACACAGTGAGGGAACAGACGGCAGCTTATTTAGTCAGCAGGTATTACCCAAGGACCTTGACAGACACAGTCCATTTCCACAATGTGTGCAGAGAGTACCGGCAGAGAAAACCCCCCCTAACAAGACAGAGGCAGAAGCGGATAGAAATAAAGGCAGGGACTAGGGAGTAGGCACAAAGACGCCGTCGCTCCCTAACAAAGTCGGCATTGAAGAAAATGTAAACTTGATTTCAGTGAAAACCACCCAGGCAACAATTGCCCATACAACACCGTCCAGAATCTGGTACAAACCAATTATAACCCAAAGTGATAGAAGAGATTAAGTTGCTGCTAGAAGTAGAGAATTATTTTTGTCGGGGTTAGAAAGACTGAAAACGTTTCTCCAGGGCAGAAAGAAAAGCTTCTCCTTGATTGTGTGTTAATGCTGCAACAAAGCAAGAGAAGAAGAGGAAGAAGAAGAAGAAGCTATGAAGTCCAATGAACAGGCACGTCTCTCACCACTGTCGCTACTGGTCTGAGGAGAAGAGCCAGTAGCTGATGGAGGGTGACTGGGTGCAGACACCGGAGCCTCAGGAAGCTTTTCTTTGGTGAACACAGAACTCAAGTCCTCAGGGGCGGCAGCCCAGTTCCTCGCTTTAGTGCTGGACTGAAACTGGGCTGAAACTTTAACTCGGGGAGTCATTTCAGCCAAACTCTGCCTGGACCTAAAGCTAACCTGGGCCGTCTTATCAGCTGTAAGATCGCACGAGGAGAACAGCTTCTCTTCCAGGGACGGGCCTAGAGGGAGTGAATGAGGAACAAGCTTCTTTAACAGACACCGGCTACAGTCCAGACTTTACTTTTTTGCTTTTTTGGACAGTTATACATTTTAAGTTTTCAGGCTCTGGACTTTAGTAAATTCAATTTGAAATAATGTGTAATACCTTAAAGTCTTAAGAAGGTTTATGTCAGTATTGAAAAATGTTGTGTACAATATGATTGATAGTTGTAGCTACCAAATGTTGCCAGTAAATGTTTAGACCTCTAATAGTGCTACGAAGCTGTATATCAATATAAAAACACAACAACAAAAAAAAAATGAATGCAGACAATGCAATTCACTATAAATATAATAATAATAATAATAACAACAACATGCCTATAAGATGGTTGTTGAGGGCACGGATACACAAATCTATGATTAGAAAAGCTGAATGGAAACCTAACTTCTGTTCACCACAAGGCTCATTTAAGCTCATTTAATCTTCTGGTATGAATAAATGCCCCTCTTCCTTTAGTGCTCTCTCTAAGCAGCCCAGTATAAAATCTTATTTAGCATAATTTTATAAAAATCTGAAGCAACCAGAATAATTTACACTTGTAGCCTCAGTAAACAGACAACTAAAGGTAAATATTGCGTTAATACAACGTTTTAAACCCTTTGTCAAACTCCTTCCAGCCCTAATATCCCCATTCCAGCATTTGTCCTTTTGCACGATACGCGAGTTACGTTTTGGCCGGCAGCACACAGGTCCAATTAACTATATCAAATTTCTTACGCAACCTCCAAATTCAATTCTGCCGCGCAAGAACAAACAAGCTGCGAGACAAACTCCTTAGGCCGCTAGTCTCTGCTATGAATGGTAAGCCATCCATCAGCCATCTAATCAGCTTACTCCAGATGCTAAACAACTAGGTCATGAATGTCTCAGAGGACCGGGGATGATGCTGGATGGAGGGCTAGCGGGTACATTTCTCTGGACAGAAGGTGATCTCTCTGTCCTGTCATTTGGTCTCCAGACTGAGAGCTGTCACAGAGCATCTGCTCATCCCAGAGATTACACAGAAAATGACACATGACAGTGACGGTCCTTTTCCAGGGCACAAACAATAAACGGATTCATTTTGCGCTGGAATCGGCTGCAATGTGGTTGAAAAACCTACTGGTGATGAAACAAATTGGGTTTCTTATTCAGTGTGCATCTTTGTATGCTTAGTCTGTTGTGTCGGGTAGCTTTTAAGGTTTGGATAATGAGGCCATCTGGTGTGCTGGCTACATGCTCTCACGCTTTAACGCAGGCCAAGACCAACTCGACATCCGGAGGTAGCAGTAAAAACAATAAACAAGCAATAAAAGCAGCGCTACAAGGACTAAGTGGAAATAGTTGAGTGTAAATTATGGGGGATGTGAGGGGAGGTGTCAACGAAGCAAAGGAAGAGTTACCTTGAAGTGTAGATTGGGAGCTGGTGCTGATAGCAGAGTGTTGGGTGGCAGCGGGAAAGGACACAGAGGTGGGGAGGGACTGAGGGTGGGGTTGTGAGGGAGGGAATGGCGGTTGGACTTGGGCTTGAGATGGGGGGTGGATGTCAGAAGAGGGAAAAACGTTAACAGGTCCCTGAACAAAGTCACTAAAGTCGTCATCGTCCTCGGGGAAACCTGTCTTGGGGGCAGAGGATGAAGGCTGGACGGGGGCCTGTGAGGAGAGGCCGAAGGTGGAGGAAGTGGTGGAGGAGGAGGAGGAGGAGGAAGGCGGAGGAAAGGAGGCGGGGCCGTCTACAGGCCCTTGAAAGTCGCTAAACTCGTCAATGTCCTCGGACATAGCTTGGGGGAGGGAGTGAGTAGTGACAGACGGGTGTGATGGCGATGAGTCTGCAAAAATGAAGAAATAATGATGATGGCACAACACGTACACACACGCACACCACAATGGAAAATGAATCAAGGGCTGCACATTGCACTACTCTGTGCAAGACAGGGAATTGCAGAACTGCATCTATTTTTCAGAGTCACTAAAATGCTTTTTAAATGTAGTGCTGATTATCAAATTTAGAAAAATGCAACATCTGTGCAAAGTTAATACGATGATTAATGGTTCAAAAATGATTGAACACAGTTTATATAATTATCTAAACCAAACAATTTAAGATAAGTCAAAATCTGATCATCTGAAACCTGCACTGTGAAGCTGCAAATTAACACAACTTCAAAATAAGGTTTCACAGAGTTAAAAGGAGAATCGGTACTAATATATTAGTTTGCTAGACGCATGCCTACAATTCTTTGAAATGCACAGGAGTGTGTGAAGATAAATCTACAAGTCTACAACAGTAAAATTAATGCTGAAGTTCACAAACAGACACTATAAAAAATAAACGCACTACTAATAAGTGACAATAATTGAGAAGTGAACAAATGAAGAGAGAGAGGCTGGAAAAATAATGTCATAATGAAATGTAATGCAATCCGAGTTACAGTCCGAGGGAGTGACACATGACATACACAAACAGAAAATCCCAATTTCGACTTGCTTGACTGCCAGCTTGGCAGTCATCACGCTGACCTGCCTCTAATCCACTTATTACTCTCAGACGCAGGCGTTTCAGCAGAGCCATGAAGAAACACCACAGGAAAAATGACAGGGATTAAAGGGTAGAAGTACCTGGCTTCTTAGTCTGTGATGATGGAGTGGGGTGCATCTTCGCGTCTCTGCTGAAGCCGTCCAGGTTGCCTTTGATTGCCTCTAAGGCGTCGTCACGGCTCTTCTCCCCTGTCTGAATGCAACACGGGAGAGTATCAGAGCCCAGAGGGTTACAAGGACAAGCAGTGGACAAGCCAGGACAAGTGTAAGATAAACAATATGTGAAAAGAGACTCACCTTGGGTTTGACGCTGCTGAGCAGCCTCAGCTTCTGTTTCTGCTCCTCGAACTGTCTTCTTTTCCTGTCCTCCTCCAGCATCTTCTGCTGCTGCTCCAGACGTTTTCTTAGGTAGACGAACAGTACAGACATTATATAAAGAGCTAATAAAATACACAGTATTCTTTGGGGGGCTGGAAGGAGGAATAAACATGCTATTTAAAGTATAATAAAGTAAACTCATCTTTATACATTTATAGAGGATTATATTATTAAACTGTGAGAACAAAATAATCAGATATCTAGAATCAAATGTGGATTTTCAGAGGATTTCTCTGCATTTTTACTTTAGACAACACTCCCAACACTACTATTGCATGATAATGGGTCTTTTAAACCCCTATGCCACCAGCATGATCCCATATGACACATGTGTACCAAATGAAAAGAGCAGCGGGTAGACAAATGCAGATGTGAGCATTTATTCTTACACATACAGGATGCTCACAAGCAAGAGAGAACAATGATGATAATTACTTACTGGTGCTCCTCGGCCATTTGTTTCTGCATGTCAGCAGTGTACTGTGGTCCAGCTGGTCTCATACCCATGAACTGAGGTTGACCCAAGAACTGCATCCCAGGGGTCTGCATCCCAATCGCCATCCCGCCCTGTAAAAACCACAGATCAAAAGAACATCGATCTGGTCAGCATTTCTATTGTAACGCTGGTTTCACTTGATGCTAAACGCACTAACAAGAGGAAAAGTCACAATGATCAGAGAGCAGGCTGACTTGTAAAACTGCTACGAGTTAACAAAGGCTCTAAACTCGCTTGGAGGAAACTGGGTAAATCAATACAGCAGTGTTTCACTATTATGTATTCATCAATGGAAGCCACATTAGGAAGTCTATTAAAAAGACTATAAATGTAAATGCCAAAAAACCCTCGGGGAACTATTAATTTCAACACTTAAAAACACAATCCAGCGCAGAAACTCACCTGCATAGGAATAGCACCCGGGGGCATCTGTCCTCCGAAGTTCATTCCCATCATGCCTTGCATGTTGGGCTGCATGACTGGAACCATAGGGAAGCCCGGCTGCTGCTGCTGCTGCTGTTGCTGCATGGGCACCATACCTGCACAAACAAACACTATAATGAGGTACTGTAGACATTAAGAGTCATACGTGCAATTGTTATTTAAAGCATGAGTGAGTCTGGTTCAAATTACACTGAGGAACAGTTCGTTTAAGTCTAGAGTTGCAAAGAAAAAGCCTCCATGGTCTGGACAGGATTCAATATAGCAAATCAATTTCCTGGACAGCTGGAAAAAGACACAGGCTCCACAACAGCCAAATCTGTTTATCTGGTGACTACTGTGACAGCTTGGAGCAACAAAAAAAAAAAAAATAAAAAGAAGGGGGGAAAAAATGGAAAAGAGTGTGTTTATTTTCACAGATGCTGTGTATGCTGACAACCAGAGCTGAGCAGCCAGCTCCTAGTGGATCCCCCAGACGATTCACCGTGTTAGGGCTCAACTGGGCCAAATAAATAGTGTGTTTACGGAGGGTAGCTCACATTCTAATTTGTCCAACTAAAATGACATTGCTAACGGGAGCATGTAATGACCCTTAAGAGACACCTGTCCCAGTGGTGCAGGGATGGGATGGTTTATCAGGAGTGTTACTGCAAAGTCAACAGCCTAAATACAGCGAGCCTGCGCAGCTAAATGATAGTGCACCTGAGGTTCGCTGTGCACGGCTAACAAAGGTATGTATGAGCAGCGGTGTGTCTAATGACGGGTGGACGGATACGTCAGGGACCGGTTGTTAACAGGAAAGACTAATGAGAAGCAAATCGGAAAATGTAGACGTCTGCTATTAAATTTTAATGACAGCACCTAACCTGTTTGAACAGCCGAAGCGCACACTGTGACAAAAATAGTGAACTTTTAAATAGTGAACTTGGGAATACAGTTTTTATTTTAAGACTGTCTGCTTCAAGGAGCAATTTTCTATGTTGCTGATCACATTTAAATGAAAATGCATTTATTCGTCATCTAGCTTCTAAAAAAACACGGAACGCGGTTAAATATATTTAAAGAAAAGTCTGGAGAAATAGACTGGAAATGTTGACTGCAGGATGACTCACCTTGTGGCGGTCCCAGGCCCCCTCCGACAGGATACATAAAACTAAAGGAATAAAGAAGAAAAACACAGATTATTAGATTCAAACCGGGGCTAAAGGAACTCATGATGAAAGACACTGAAAGAGGTTCTTGTCTGACGCAGATGAGAATAATGAAGCCATCACTATTTCACTGCTTTACCTACATTAAATATCCAAAATGAAGCTGGAAACAAGGGCAACTGAGCTCGTAAAGTCTCCTGAAATAGTTCCAGACTGTTATTTAGTTGTTGTATAACAGGGCTTTTAAATGTAAAGAAGTAAAAACAGTTCAAATAGATGTGTAGCTCTACTTGACTACAAATAATGTTTGTTTGCAACCAATTAGACTCATTCTGTTAAAAACAAATCCAACTCCACGGCTTCTTTGCCCGTCACCATCCAGACGATTTGATTGGCCGAGCACAATTTTTCTGCATAATGGAGTGAATCCAGAACAACTTCGCAAAAACAATTTGAGGGCGGGGGAGTTGGCCTAGCTTCCAGCTTAGTTTAGAGCTTCTTTAAGTACAAATTCAGCTTCTCTTCTTCACTTTAGAAAATGTTTAGAGACACAAGTGAACAAAGAAAAAAATAAAAGTCTTGTTTTCCATCAGGAGTTGTGTTATCCTCCAGAGAACACTTCATTATTAGGTGAAACAACATTTTTTCTGTATCAGGCTGCAGTTACTCTGCAAATACTGATTAGCCATAACATTATGACCTACTGGAATATATCATGGTGTCCATCAATGGGCACATTAGGCAACAAGTAACCATTTTGTCGTCAAAGTTGATATGAAAAATCTAAAATCCAAATAAATGCCAGGATCCACGTTTCCCGTAAGAGAATTATACTGTTATAAGACAAAGGAATATGTTTGTTTACGAGCCACAGAAAAACATTCCCAGAACTAAAAACTTACAGCGGTTGAGACTTATTCGCCCTGCTGAACGCCGGCCCTTTAACATTTTAACAAACAGCGGCAACATTTGTGACAAACGAACTGAAAATAAATCCTAGACAGACATGTGGTAGTTTTGTTTCCACAGGCGACTTGGATTCGGTCACTGGGTCTGTGCTGTGAAAACATGCCTTTAAGAAATAATCAGTGGAAGTCTGCCCAAGTCGGCCAAGTCTCCCCCTCATCTCAGCCAAACCACACGGGCCTTCAGCTATTTGTCAAACAGCGTATTGCAACTCGGTTCTTCAGGCTGGAACTGACGATGCAGAGACAAACAGAAGACGGAGCCAGTCGGGCCTCTGCTCCCGATGGTTTCCAGCTAAATCTGATCATCGCTAATGCCAGTGAGCGACATTATAACACTGACAACTTTAGTACCAAGACAACTGTGCTAACAGAAGGGAGGTAGGGAGCTCACTGACAGACAGTTAAAATATTTGCAAATGAAATGATCAACTTCGTCTGACAAATTAATGAGTTTAGCTCGAGTTTGTCTACACAATGGCTGCATGAATATGCTTTCATTGGGACTGGCAATCGATTAAAATATTAGATCAGGATTAGTCACATGAACATCTATAATTAACACAAGATTATTCACAGAGTAATCAAACATTTAGACCACATCCACACGAATATGATTTTTGGGTGGAACTGCATAATTCTGCCTGGCAATGCACACTGTTACTTCCCACTACGATGAAATAAAAATGAGTATGTAATCCGGACTCCGATACTTCTGATACAAGATCTTTATGCTCTAAAATCGCTTCTCAGATCAAAGTATCGATACTTTCGATGCTTCAGTCATTTGAGATAATCTAGAAACAAAGTGGAAAGTAACTAAACTATTGAGTTGTTGTATTATCTTGGCTATATAGTAAATGAGGCCACTACCTCAATATACTTCCAAGTTAAAAATAAATAATTGACATATTCGATTCCTAACGAAGCTATGATTAGAAATACGCTACTTTTTTAAGGTTTACCAGACACATTAGGATGTATTCACATAAAGTATGAGGATCCCTGGTACCAGTCTAAATTTTACCCGGTATTGGATCGGAAAGGGAATCAGTGGTATCGAATAACTATAATTGGACTGTATGTTTGTATCCGAAACGCAGGGTTGATGCTTATGCTCCGCCTCTTCTTCTTCTGGCTGAGTTCTGTAGCAGAAACAGCGCCATGCATAGGTCTGGGATATGTACTACAGTCTTTCTACAACAACGCCAGGAAAAACAGACAAAAAATATTGTTTTGGTACAAATATATAAATGTATATCAAAGTGATATTTTTTTAAGAGTTGTCTTTTTGTTATTACAATAGGGACATTGTTGCAACAATCCACTATAATGACAAATACTGTTCCCCAGAATAACCTCAAAGTTATCAAACGTGCGTCTCTGTTGCAAACTATCCGGTGTGGTCTGCCTTTGGTGGGAGGGAGGACGGCTCTCTGCATCAGCAGTGTGCTCGGTCATGAAGTGACATTTGAGACCTGACCTACATGGGCTGTAACTCAATTCACACTGACAGTTATGTAAATTAATTGAAACTTAATTAGTTATTAGTTCAAACAATTATCTCTTGGGGATTTAAAGCCGAACTTTACATTCAGAAGAGCGAGAAAGGCTTGTTCCTTCTTGCCATCCACTACGTTTACTTTATTACTGCTGCATCGCTTTCCGACTTTCCAAACAACGTGTCGGGCAGAGGGTGTTGAAGTAATGTTATTATCGTGTTAACTTTGACAGCCCTAGTTTTCAAGAATCAGTTCATTGATTAGTGGACAAACACAATAAAAGCGAGAATGCTCATTACAGACTCCATCATCTTCATTTGCTCCTTCTGTCAAAGCCAACAACACAAAAAACTGAAAATGCAGCCAATCCTCATATTCCAGTGGGTGAATGTAATTTAGCATTTGGCAGCTTAATTCCTCTGCAGATGGTAGAGAAGAAAACTGAAAGCGACTATACATTCATAGTGGACACAAGCTTTTCATGCTTCCTGAACGTGTAAATATGCAACTGTTTTAAATATATAATAGGGACTTTATGGCAATGCTGCTTTTACAGATCGTTAACCCAGCCTCAAAAAAAATGTTAAATACTATATATAGAGAATATATAGAGGAGTGCAGTAATAACAGTTTGATGGACAGCTATTATGATTTGGTCACTGCTGTTTGTCTGCCTTTCCATTCACGCTTTGCTGATAAAGACTAGTCATTTGCCAAAATGTGTCACAAATAAATCATATTAATGTGACCTTATGAGCACTGTTCGTGTTGAATAAATAAAGATTTCTGATAATAGATGGCAGAAAACAAAGCAATGAAAGGAAACATGCGAGTAATCTAAAGCTCTCTAGCTGAGGCTAACCCCCCCTGATGTAATACAACTGTGTTGGCGTCAGAGATGATGCTTGACTTGAGAGTCTCACATCTGCTCCCTGTAAGATTTGCAGCTTAAAAAGCTTTTATAGGAGCGCTGCTGCCGCTGCTGCCTACCATCCAGCAGCAAATAACAGGTCATGGCCAAGCAGATTAGCACAAAAGGAGATAAGCAGCGATAGCAGCTGCAGACACCAGGCAAGCCAGCGCCTTGTGAAAGGCCTGTAATCATCCACCGGCTCTTCGAGTCGAGTGTTTTTGAGCGCTGGGAGACAGAAGCCAGGATTTCACCCAGTGTCATCATCACTGAGGCTAAAATCTTTTTTGGTTTATTCTGAAATTGCTGCTACAGAGGAACATACAACGGACTTATATTCATTCCTAAAAGAGGAAGTATTGACTGTCACCGAACACGCTATTGTAGAAGTCGGGTTTAATAAGACGTGTTAAACTGAAATGATTAGTACATTTAAGATTGATTTACTGTTACTCAAATTAAATTATTTTCTGCATTTGTCAGTTATAGATTTTGGTCAAAAAGACGTCATGTAGGGATAAATTGCCACTATTATCTGCAGCTTAATGGCTTAATCAAACAAAAAGAGACAAAACTGGGACAGAGCTTTTGTCTGGACTTTTAGCTGAAGAAAATAAGCAATTTGAAGGCAGCACTTTGGGACAAATTCTGTCATTAATATAATAAAAATAACAATTTAAAAAAAACCCCACAACAATCAGGGAGATTAAATACAATTGAATTCGCATCATAAAATAAAATATTTGATTCCAAGTAATCAAAGTCACCCCCGAAACTGACAACAAAGGTGAGAACCTCTTTATAGATTCAAGCACTTACTAGTAAACCACATTCAAAAAGACCAAAGCAAAACAACCTAAACAACGATGTAAGTCACCAGTGAACATGAGACCTGTCAAGTGAAAACTGGGCAGTGATATAGAGGACTGTAATAAATATATTAGTGATAGTCTCAGCTTTACAAAAGATTAGATTTCTAGTAACAAATCTAGCTTGTAAACTCGCTTATAAAAACCAGACCACTCTTATAATGATGTAGCGTTATTACAGCAGGACATCATCTGACATTCACGAGGTCAAATGTCTGAAACATGGTACAATCACATGACCCGCAGAAAACAGAGAATCCACACAAAGCTACCATCACCAAAGAAAATGGATTTAGTGCATCTCTGTCACATCTCCAGCCCTGTAACCATTAGATTTTCATCATACTGACACATCTACTCAAAAACAATCCAAACACCTGAAAGGTTGGCTGTGACTGTCAGGTGGGATTTGTAAGCTGCACTACTGCTCCACCTCCTGGCTTTTCCACACTGACACACAGGCACATTTTAGTTTGTTGTTGTACTAGCTGCACTCGAACCATCCTAAACTTAAAAAGAGAGGAGAGACTTTGGATCGCATATTCATACATCTCAAAGTAATTACGAGACATAACAAAAAGACGCAATGAGACATATGTTTTAACAGAGATAGTGTCACTGGTCTTAAGTTAAAGTACAACCTAATCTAACACAATGGCAATATGAAAACAATACATTTCCTGGTCAACATTATAAGGTTCCACTGGCCTGGAAAAACATCTTAAGTATCTTAAATACCAAACAACAACAATCCAATTAATCAATTAAACGCTTAATCTAATCAGTGTCGCCTAAAGATGATCAGCTGCAGTGCAAAAGTATTGCTGGCAGAGTTTTACTATTTCCTACCGCCCACGCTCAGTTACAGTACTGAGGGCTTTGGTTTCACCTGTGTGATCAGGATCACCTGGCCAGTCCAGATCCTTGTAGCCGGGGCATATTTATTATTCAAGCTGCTGGAGCTGGTCTCATGAAAGAATCATGAGGCTGGCCTTTTCATCTCCTCTGCAGACCATCATGTCACTGCTTTTAATAAAGATACGTCTGATGCATCTGAACATTTACCACTGCGTCTGACAGGGCTGATTATGATGGTTGCACAGCGAAGAATTATTTAGTGAATATAAAGCAGAGAGGAAACATAATATAGCCTCTGATAGGTGATGGTGCGTTTGAGGAAAAACAATCTTAAATAATTTAACAGCCTTTTGGCACATCACGCTGCTAAACATCTCGATGACAGAAAACATAAAAGACACACAAAGGTAATAATATTGTGCCACATAGAGACACAATTAGTCATTCACAGGCCTTTAGCTACACACAGCAGCTGCGAGCTATTTACCCACCAATGCTACAAGAGTTAGGTACATTTCTCAGACAAATGCCGCCTTACATAATGAGACACCGTAAACAACAGATTTAATAAATGCTACATAAGATATAACATGTGAAATTCGTTACTATTACAGGTTTTTAGATCAGTTTTTGAGCAGGGACAGGTGGAGGCAGTAGCAGCTAGCCACCGTTAGCAGAGACACCTGACAACCAGCCATCTCATCTCATCACTTCTTCCTCCACAACAAAAACCAGCCTCCGTGGCGGAGCTTGACGCGCTTCCGGGAGCTACGTGTGAATGTGTCCGCCGCGAGTGCATGTTTCACGAAGAAACTGTATTTTTGCCACAACAGAAATTGATTTCGAAAGGCTAAAATACCTGCTGCCTCCTCCGGATCCTGGCCGCAGCGCCATCTTGATAACAGCGGTCACCAGTTGGGTGATGACGTCACTAGCGACGAATGAGGAAGTAGGAGAGTGGTGCCCTGAGTTCGGCCTGTCAGGAAACTCTGCCCGAGCACGATAAACTGTGAAAACATTGCCCTGAGTTTAGCTTTTCAGGCTACCGCAGAGTGTTAGGCCACCTATGAGAAAAAAAGAGAAAAGTAATAAATTTTTTTTCATCATGCACCTTCAGACAATTAGGCCTGGGTGGACATGTCAAGGCAATGTCGAAATACAATATCGAGAATATATTATATGTGATTTTATTGAGGGGTTTGGCAACAGTATAATGAAATTTAGATAGCATTCTGTGATATAAAACACATTTATGACAATAAATTAGGGACATTTTTATAAAGTAAACAGTAGGAGTAATAAAGTTCAGGATGCAAGGTAAACACAGTTTTACCGTTGTTGTTTTTTATTCGATGTTTTATTGCATATTTCTGCTCATTTTAATGGGGACTGTTGATTTATTTGTATTTGTTCTGCTTATGAAGCACTTCACTTTATTTAAACTGAGGTTGCTTTTAGATGTCTTCAGACATTATAATACCCACAAACGTTTGAAATAAACTTTGACGTGACTAAATAAACTTCAGTTTAAACTAATATAAGAAAGAGTTGGCTGTTTAAAAAAGCTTATTCCATTTGTAAAATATAAGAGAGACTTGCATTTTGCATATAAAAGTACTTTTTTTGGCTATCCACATCCAACAAATAAAGAGATTCATCTAAACAACTGCAAAAGGTGCATAGTTGTAATGATGAATCTCTTATTATTATGTAGGAAAAAATAGGATATTGGGATGATAAATGTCTTTTTATTCTCATGTGCACACTGTACGAAAACATCAGTCACATTTTTTTCTGTCGCCTCTCAATCAACGCCTCTTTCTTTAAAACAAAACATATTCAAGAGCCACAGTTCAGTTTGACTATTCTTGTAAGAAAATAAAATATATTTTTTATACACAACCAGAGGAGGGAAGCCAACCTGAGAGCAGTCAAATAATAGTGCATCAAATTCACAACTATGACGTCTTGCTCTGCAACAGATGTTTTCTACCAGCAGATGTCAGTGTTTAACTTTGCTGCAGCTTTATTCAGCTCGATGTCAAAACAATGACATAAACCTCCACCATAAAAGTAACTCTAAAGTAATTTTTCGAACAATAACGCAATAAATCATGTACTCTTTCTGAAAATTTAGTGTCATTTTTCTCTACTTCATAAAAACGTGGAATTGAATGTAAAGTACCACAACAGAGTTAAGACAAACCTAACTTAACTAAGTCACGTCAGAGTGAGTTCTCTGCCCTCAGGATGATAACTTTATATACTCTATATACTATATACAACGCTGGTCACAATGGAGGCAATTTCCTCGACCAGATTAGACCAGATTAAGGAGGATCTCAGATTTTATGATCCGGTTTAGTAAAGCGCATTGTTTTGCACTGTCAAAACTTAAAGCACAGTTCCCTCACCTTAAGCTTCACGTTCATGAAAGCTACTAGTGATTATATTTCCCGAGTCAAATGGCGGTCAAACGAGCTGAGTGCGGCCCCAGCACCAAGGGAGACACTATCAGGACAGACAAACTAAGCAAATGTTTGGGGCCCCGCGAAAAAAACAAGCGACGTAACAATGACAACTATAAACTCCCTGAAGCCTGTGGGGGCCTTACAGTGCGTCGGCAGGACTCCACTACTTCTCCTTGGGCCCACTTCTATCTGCCCTTTGACACATTCTGCTGGTTTGGACTGGGGGTGATAGTACAGGTATAGTTTTACACGGTTGGCACTTGAGAACCTTGGATCCTGAATTTTGTGGCTGCAGATAGTGAGTGAGGGCACTGGTGTCTGATCTAAACCTATTCACGAAGGGATAAACAGCATTAACTCTAAGACTTTGATCGGAGTAACTTACACCGGCACGTTCGCTCACACTGAAATTAAGTGAGGTGTCCTCCCGCCTCTTATCTGTCCGCTGAACTCTGATAAATGAAAAGATCCTACAGGAACAGGAACTGATGAGAGACTACAACCAGCAAGTAATAGCATAGTTTTTAAAATCATTTATAAATTGCAGATATCTAAAACATTGTTTGAAATTTTAAAAATATGTGATTCTGACATTAAGTGACAAATCAAATGCATATTTTCCCGTTGTATATTTAGATTTCATTTCAAACCCTCAGATTTCTGCGTTACATTCAAGTTTGTTTTAGTTCAATTTCTTCCACGGCAACAGATATGAACGATGCCAAGACAGTGCAACAATATTCGTACTAAAATGGTGTTTATGTTAGTTCATTAATGAATCATTTATAAAGCAGTGCCTCTGTCACCTCTTGCTTTGTGTATTTCTCCATTAAGCCTTAAACGTGTGATTAGATGACTCTCTCTAATTAGCATCATTAACACCGTGTTCTGTAATTGACACTGCTTTCACCTCAACACCTGCATCCATGCGCCGATGTCTTGTCCAACATTTTTACTGGCCGCTCGCAGCACTGAGGCCTTTGTGCGTCCTGACAAAGTGCTTCAGTCTCATTGTTCCACCGATGACGAGGTGGGGCAACAAGGACAAGCCTCCGTGGCATTGTCTTAGCGGGTGTTGTTGTGAAAGATTTACAGCTTAATGAGAGCCGCGGATGACAAGCCCCGCTGCTATCCATCACCTGGTCCGCGCTCTGCTTTTCCTATAACCCAGATCCATTCGGCAGCAACGATTCAGAGTCCATATGCATGACAGAGGAGAGATGCAAGCATTTAGGCTTCAGAGAGAGAGAAACAGCTGAGAGGAGCCTCTAAAGAATCTGATGAGGAATTAAGTTTAGTGGGCGGAATATGTTCTGTTGTGATCAAGTCTCACAAAAAAAAGGGACGTAGCTTCCTCAGGTCATGAACCCTTCATGTGATTTCAGTCTGCGATTATAAACATGCTCATGGGAGATGTAGATCTGACCTTGAGTTTAGGCGTTTTATAGATCATAGTTTAGATTGGATTATTAAAATACAGTCTACATGCTGAAGGTTGTGTTTTATTTTGCTCTCCTTTTAATAAATATAAAAATATTATATAAAAATATAAAATCTGATAACATAATAACAGGTTTCAGATTTGTCCATTACTAAATTTTAGATGTAAGTTTAAAAAACAAAGACAATAAGTGCTATATATATATAAAATATTATTTAATACAGACAAGATGCACCTTCCAGATGCAGCACAAAAGTCTGAATAAACACTAAATACCTATATTGAAGTTCTCCAGGCATACTGAGGTCGAAAACACTCAAAATCTCTGCGCCAGAATTATATTAAATTCCTGAAAGTTAACACATATATTTAGATGTTTAAGCTGCTTAAAACCTAAATGGGTAATAGTAAGTAAAACATGAAACTTGCAAATAGTGAGACCTGCTTTCGAGGACTTCCACTCGTTACCTTAGTTTGTCAGAAGAAGGAGAACATTCATGTTCATGTCATGTTTTAGGACATATACACTACCAGTCAAAAGATTTAGCAACACTCCAATATTTCTTACTTACTCTGAAATGAATGTACAGACCAAAGTTTTGAGTCATTATCTTGCGGTAGGAAGTAGTGTACATAGAGACAGCATGTCCTGCTTTGATGATGATGACAAACCTTGTTAAAACTAATTAAAATGTAAACATCTATGACTTTTACAACAAGGTGTCTCCAACATCTCTTCCCTCTGACATCTTAAATCAGTGAGTAGGTTAGCACACAGAAACTGCAAACTATACCGTAAATGCACGTGCATTATTCTGCACAAACGTCTGATTACTCACAGTAATCAAGTTTTTGTTTATGTGAGCTCATAACAGCTGTTTGGTTTATTTTCAGCCGCTCTCATTTCTTCTATTGAGCTCCATTAAAGCGACGATTAGGCCTCATCAGTCTGCGGTCTCCTCCTCTCCTCTGGGTGCGTGGCCTCCCTCCCTGCTGTGCGTTCTGGGTTTAGCTGGAGGCCGGCGGAGTCAGTCAGTCAGTCAGTCAGTCAGTCCCCTCGACGGCTGGATCTGGTCTGGATGTGGGCAGCCCCCCCAGAGAGGAGGTCCGGCCAGAAAGGTGAACATTAACTCGGGTCCCATTCCGGGCATCCCGCTAGTCCCCATAAATCATTAACCCGTCCAGCGTCAAGCCAGTGACAGCATCAGCATGACAACATCAATCTGTCAGGATTCCTCTAAAGCAGGAAGATTTTCAGACTCAGATGCAAAGAGAGGGGAATTTTCAGACACAATGCACGGCCCTGATAGTCATGTTTATGGTGGTTTCTCAGAAATAATCAGCCATCAACATATTTTCTTGATTTGTTTTCTAAACCTTTTACTATTGAACAAGGTCATTAAGGAACAATTTAGTCAGATTTAGACAAATCAAAGGAAACTGGCCTTGTTTGAGTTATTCTGAAGATGCTGCACCACTCGTCCAAGTAGCTTCTTCCATTCTTGGATGACGGCTTTGTGTTTATCTTTGTTTTTACATGTACTGTGATCTGGATGACTGAGAGATATCTAACCTGTGACATACTAAGACCAAATATCCGTTCATTCATTATATTGTCACTAAATGTGAAAGGAGTGCTTCTACATAGCAAATACTTGTGATACGTTAAGTACATTTTACTTTTATCTGAACACCATTTCTATTTCTGGCCTGATTTATTTACATGTTTGGGTAAATCTCCTTTTGTCAAGTTTAAAGATAAACTTTTAGTCGTGTTGTTCATAAAGTCTCTGCCACTGCATTGTTTATTTCTCCTCTGACCACTGAAGTTTATTTATTCTGATTTTTGACATGTAAAAAGACAAATTGATGACATAAATTGGTGGAGATGTAGAGTCAATTGGAGGTTTCTGGGAAAAGACTTCATGTCACAATAATACACTCATACTATTAATGTCAGTAATTCATAAATTAATGCTAAAATAATATCATCAGTTCCTCTATGATACTTAAAACTCTTTTACTCCCTGCTAGAGTATGTGATCTCTGATAAATAAATAAAACCTCAGAATAATGAAATGAATATTAATGGACTAAGACAGCTGATAAATAAAAATGATCCGGAGATCAAAAGCCAGCCACCTCTTCATGAGTCCAGCCTAGCTGTCACTGTAGGTGGTACTGGTGTCGATGTACGGTGAAGGCGACTGATTGCCACTGGCTGATCTCCATGACTGTGCAGGGGCACAACAGAGGCCTTCTTGATCTGGCCTTTTGATGGAGGACTCCTGTCAGAGCAGCTCCATGCATGTGTATGTATTTTCTCCAAAGAAAAGTTGCCGTAAACTCTGGTCGCAGTGACCAATTAGCCCTGGCAGAGAGCGGCCTCCTGACCCTTGACCCCCGCTGGGTAGCCTTATCCATTAACCCTTTGGGCCTCAGCTGGAGTTGATGTAGTGTCCTTTCTTCTGGCACTGCTAAACACACGGCCACATTCACCCTGCAGCTTCCACTTTCTGTCTCTTTGTCCCGCTCCCGTGTTCCCCGTGTGTCAGCTCGCTTCTCCTGTTGACCTCTCGAGTCCTCGGCCACGATGTATCTCTCGGTCAGTAGTTATACCCTCTAACGGAGCTGTATCTGTCTTCAGTAAACAAGGTGTGACCTTAATCTTATATTTTATCATTATTAACCTTTCAGACTGAATCATTACACCTTGTTTATTATGTTCAATGAAGGCACCTTACCTTGAGTAAATACAGGTATTTGGATTTAAAATACGAACAATACAGGACGCTATAAGACAAACGGCTAATTCTGCTTCCGCCATTCACGTATTTAAGATGTTTTCAAGATGTTTCCAACCAGTTTAGTGCTTGATTAAATCCCGAAACGTCTTTTAATCAATCAAAAACTTTCTGCTTTAACTGAAGATTGTTTCAACCAGACTTCAGTGAACAGAGAGGCTATGAGTCACCTCCAGAAATCAAGTTTATCAAACACCTCGCTCAACCTGACCAAGTCTAAAAGCCACTTCCAGTATCAGTATTAAGAACATTGTGACACGTCCTGCAGAACTTGCAGCAATAAACTCATAAACATGGCTACTATTACTGATACTGTAGCTACCTGTGCAAATGTCACTGGCACTAATATCATGTCATGACCTCCGGCAGTGTAGTTTTTCACATTTTAAGGTCTAAATTATTCATTCAGCAGGTTACTGTCTGACCAATTTATATTTAATGCATATTCCAGAGATATCGACCCATTAACTCATTAATTAATCATCATTAAATAAATGATGACCTACATTTATGATTCCTCAAATAACAAAACACTCAAATACTATCAGCACTAATGTATGGCTAAATGTAAACTGCAGATAGAAAAGTCCATTTCCAACAATTATTCGGGACCTTGCAGATGACTGGAGTTTGCATTCAGAGCCTAATGCTGAGTTTAGTGTTGTATTTCAAACTCTAACAGATGCAAATGATCCCCCCATTATTTCAGCTCCTTTTAGAGAAAAGATTAAAAGGGGCCACGGTCAGATCTTTCGAGGTTTCCCGGGTCTCAGAATCAAAGGCCTTATTGAAAACCAAATAGAGCAACATCAGTGGATTACAAGGCTCTCCCCAGCGGGGCGCCACGGCGGAGGCCTGCAGGTCATCACGGGGATAGTTTGTCATATAAATCACAACCTTAGGAGCTTTAAAGGGACTTACAAGATCAGCTCGAGCAAAGTAGTGATTTTAGCTTTCATTTTTGGCTTATTTCTTGAGTTTGTTGTTGCTTTCTTTGTTGTCATTAAAGACGGAAAAAGGTTTAAGTGTCTAAAATCAACATTTAAATGGAAGCTTTGTCAAGCTAACAGGCTTAAATCAGGCTAACATCAGGCTACAAGACTTATTATCTGACTTTAAGGTTGATCTCAGCTCTATTAAGTTTTATAGATTTTCATTTATTTTAGGCATTCAGTTTCACATCCATCGCTCCCACCTGTTGCTGAGATATAACTGATACATTTAGCAATTAGCCAATGAATATGAATATGTTTAGCGGCTAAATAGCTACAATTTTCCTTGCACTGCTGGTGGAGACCAAACACGGAGCTAAAAGAAGAGTGAACTGACATCATGGTCAAAAGGTGGTCACAATATGTTGAGGTCAATATTGAAATAGTATAAATTAACACAGATTTAACTGTAGCTCGTGTCCTGGTAAAGAGGAACTACATGATAATACTACATGATGACAAATGCACTCACATTAATCCTAGGACACTGATCCTAACCTGATACGCTCATTTTTTTATGGAATTAAAAAAATGTCCGTATGGTGCTCTTATTGGATTGGGCCATGAACACGCCAGGTTCAGTGAACCCGTTGCATAAAATGAAAGGTGCACTTTAGATCTATGAACTTCAAAGTGGCCAAGTTCTTATCACACGCCAACGCTACAACATCTTCATCTAGGTTATAAACCGATCATAGTATACGCTGAACAACCTCGGTCAAATGCACATTTTAAACTTTACGCTATGCATTAAACTTTTACTACACTGCCATCCAGGAGGAAATATGGTATGGTTTACTCCACTACATTTATTTTAAAGGTGTTTTCTGCAGATTAAGACATATTATTTACATATATGAAATATACAGTATATAAAAAAAAGAGCTCTTTCTATCAAAATGCATAAAAATAACCACGACCATGTATTCATTTTGGAAAAAAAAAAAGAACTTTTACTTGAAATACCAATATTTTTTTCTCAGAAAGTATAAATAATGATTTACGATTGATTTCAATTTTATACAAAAATAATACATTAGGAGGGGTGGGGGGGAGAATCACGTCCTGTCACACAAGTATGAGTGCCCTCTGATCAGATGGCAGTAGATATGCCTATAACAGTCACAAACCAACAACATCATCATAACAAAAAATGTAATGACCTAATATTGAACAGGAGACTGGATCTGCCACACAAAGCCGGCTGTGATGGGAAAATTACTCCTACGAAATCACGTGCAGTTGCGGTGAAGGGAAAACTCCTCGATGCTAAATTTGGTCCCGCCGTCGTCCAGCTACTGAGCTACTACGTGTGTTCGGACAGAAGCATTTTCCAAGGGGAAGATTTTTCCACGTGTTTCAAATTTGTACAAATATCGCTTCAGCTTCTGTCCGAACGCACCTTAATACTGTCAGCGTCCGTTCCCACAGCGGCTGCTCCTCCGCCCGACATTTCCCGGCCCTTTCTGGATTCCTCTATGATTAGAGCCGCCGCTTGTCACAACAAGGCCGTCTTGTTTTGTTTCTGAATACTTGTCAATATTTTCACTCTACCCAGGAGGGCGCGGGGGATCCGTGCGCCGCGATTTATGATTTAAGGAGTTATTAACAATATTTGTCCTATTTCACACTGCGGCAGGAAGTAAGGGGAGATAAAGGGAGGGTGAGTCCCATTCCTGAAATTCACCTGAACCTGTGTGCAAACAACGGTCAGAGGTTTCCATTGAGGGGAAGGGCCGCGTGACTCAGTTCTATCCCCTCCTACGAAAGTAAGGCAAAACCAGGTTTCTATCTATGGCAGGGCAGCTTGTGAGACAGCTGCACTCCTGCAAACTCCTATCCTTTGGCATATTTGTCACGCATACATCCATCTGCTTTTTTGTGTTATTTTACAGGCAGCTTTATCAACAGTGTAGAATAGCTGTTGGCTAATAGTGCATATTCATTTCCAGCCTCAAACGTGTGGAGTTTTGTGCAGAAATCCAGCTATACAAAGCATTGCATACACCTACAGAGACGCATTGCATAGTCCTTTTCAACGATTGTCATTACAATCACAGTATACACAGTGAACAACTCGAAATGATGAACAGGCCTCCATCACCGGCACTAATGCTACTACAGTAAACTGAGTGTGAAAGAATAACATGGAAGACTCCTTTTAAAACAAACAAACGACAACAACAACAAACAAACAAAAAAAAAAAGCTCAGTGAGAATGTCGAATGCACGCACGGTAAATCGATAAAAGGTTATTGTGATTGTCACACAGTCTGCTCATGTGCAAGGCGACGCCCCTTTCAGCCCCGGGCAGGTCCCTGTCTCTGTCTCTGCGTCTTCGCGTCTCCACCTTAAATCACAGTTTACATCCAGAGCCTTCGTTCAGGTCCATGTTCAGTTCATGAGCGTTTTCTGGTGCTTCGGGTTTTTGTTCCTTTGCAGCGTCGCAACAGAGGATGACTGTACAAAGTTTTTTTTTTAAAAACAAATAATAAAAAGGTGGGAGAGTGTGGGGGGGCTGGGGGGGTTGGGGAGGGAGGGAGGGGGCATGAAAGACTGAATACTGTTTTCAAAGATTGTGTTAAAATCATACATCCTTGTTGATCATTTGTGTGTGCCACAGAGGGGAATCCAGCCTCCTCGCTCCTCGCTCTCGGGGGTTGTTGTTGTTGTTTTTTCTTTTTTTTTTTCTTTTTCTTTTTTTCTCTCCCCCCCCCCCCCCCCCCCGTCCCCGTTTCTGGTTTCCACCCGCGTCGCCCACCGTCGCTGCCGTCACCCCTACGTGTTTGTTGACCGACTCGTCATCCAGCACGCCGTTTGCGGGTTATCGAGGGTTGTCATGGTTACGGCGGCGAGAGGGTGGAAAAATGTGCTCTGGTTGCCGGGCACCAAGGAAGTCAGGTGGACGCTCTCACCAGGCTTGAAGGGGACACTGGAAAGGAGAGGAGAGGGAAATGTCAGGCAAAGCGCCGCACGGAGCGATGAATACAGTCTGACCAGTCTTCCTGAAGCTGTGAAAAAGTACAGCCGTCAAAACTGAGATCATCCTAATAATAGAAAATTATGAATTCATGCACATTTAGCACATGCCTCTTGAGACTATACTGGAAAATATAGAAGTCACAGACACTTTATATATATCAATAAAATATGAAGCATTGAAGGATGAATTGAAGTAGAATTAGCAGAACAATACAACCAGTATGTTAATACATGTTAATACAAACATGATCAGAAATGTAAGAGAATCAGTTAAAGAAGTCCAGCTGTTAGCTCTGTTTTGGTCAAACACGAGACCTTAGTCATGTGAGTTTTGGGCATTTTTTACTAAACTTTACTAATAAAAACTACTATTTTTCTCTTTTTTTGTCGTACAACTTAAATACAAATCACATCTGTAAGCGAACAACGCAGCTAAACCGGAGCAAACTAGCAACTCCTTACTCATCATTATTTGTTATAAAAGTTGCCTAAATTTCGATTTTCAGGAAAAAACCTTAATGAACTAAATGATTTGCACCCCTCTCCTAACCCCTCCTCCTTCATGTGCCACACCTGACCAAATACATTCCCCATCCCTCTTCCCCTGACTCTGAAAAGCCTTGTTTCCATTCAAACGCTTTTTTTTTTTTTTTTTTTTTTGATTGTTTGTGTAATTTATTTTTCTCCTGCCTCTCTGCTGAGGGGTGGAGGCAGCTGACCCTGCCGCGACCCAGCGGCCAGCAAACAGCCTCACCTGATAACGCTGACCCACAGCCCAGACCTGAGTCATTAGACCGCGGGCTCTGAGCCGAGGTGAGCCTTAAACAGGCTCAGGTATAATGGAGGGTTTCTCTGTAAACACTGAGCGTTGTAAAGCCTGAGCACGCCGGTTCGTGTCATGAGAAGAAGGCTGCCCCGTCCAAATAAAGTCCTGATAAGAAAATACCTGGGAGAGCTTTCGAGCTAATTGCTGATTAAATAAGAGGGTTTGTAAAATGCAACAGGGGAGAAACTCACTGATTTGAATCCAAGTTCATTAAGAGGACATGCTTTAACAAAAATGAACTACAGCCGTTTGTCATTTAATTAGTTGAAATCTAATCTAAAAAAAAAGCTAATTATACATTATCAAAAAAGAAAAAAGCACATTTTTGTTAAATAATGTGTAATATAAGTGGGTTTTAGATTTGACTCTAGTATATACACAATATAATTAGATTAAGCTTCATCATTCATTAGTTTGCGTCTTGTTACTGTGAATTAAGTATTTGAATTAGTTAAAAATCTAAGAGAAGTCAGCCCAGCTACTCAGGATTAGATTTCAATCCACCGACCGAACCCTGTCGGACAGTTTCGTGTCACTACGTCGCTACGTAAAGACCCACAACGCCCTGAGCTTTCATCCCATCAGCCCACGGTGCGAGCGCGCTGCCTCAGCGTGGGAAATTGAGCGTGTGAAAGCACCGCGGACAACATTTCAGGCTAGAGCGATCACTGAGAGCAGGGAGAAGTAGGAAAGAGGAAGAGGTGTAATTACTTTGAAAAAAGAAAAAAAAAAACTCTGTCCGCCCCCTCCTCATCTTCTCAGCCCATCTCATCTCCAGCCTCACTGTAGCATGGAGGGAAGTAGTAGTAGTAGTAGCTGTAGTAGCAGGAGAACTTTGATTAACGGATCTCATTTCCTGACGTAACTCTCACCAGGGAGAGGAAAGCGAAGAGAAGGAGGAGCGTTAATCGGAAAGGCGTTCGGGATGAGGGAACGTGTGATTGATTAGACAGCTGTTTGAGAAGGAAATAGGAATTCGGAGGAGTGCGCTATCAGTGCATCAGTCTCATCTGTTAGTCTGGAGTCAAATGAAAGTGTCTGAACATCATGAGTCCCCCCCCACCTCAACCTTCCAAAAAAAAAAAACTAAAAGCCTCAGCGTGCACAGCTGACGTAAAGGATTAGCTTTGTGTAAGATTTGGGTGATTTCACTCATTTACAGCTGCGTGACTGAACGGATAAAATTGTATTTACCCAGGAGAGACCCCCAAGTTGCACCATCTTGTTTACAGGAGCGTCCTAATGTGACAGGAATCAAACAGGTCAGCACACAATCATGACACTTCCTCCCTCTAGCTCCTGCTGTTAGTGTGCGATTCGGTGGTGCTCTTAACTCTCAGCCACAAGTGGGTAAAGGCGATTGTTGCGTATAAACAAAAAACACAAAAAATAAATTTACTGCTGATTCTCATGCAAATACTCCACACAATTACACGGGTTAAAATCTAGAAACGGCAGGCGGGCGGAGGTCAGCTGGTGAGTCTAACTGTGTGCTCGTGCTGTGATGCGGGGTCAGACACTCACCGTCTTGCCCGAGGACATGGAGCTGAGGGTGCTGATGCTGTTGGCGTCTGTGACCACCATGGCCGAGGGGAAACGCGACGGGTGGGAATATTGCGGGGGCTCCTGCTTGTGAGAATACACTGTGAAAAGGAAAAAACAACAGGTTTAGATCAGGGGCCTTCAACACTTCTCAGGTCAGACACTCAAACTGATGGAGAGATTAAGTAGGGACCCCCCCACCTACTATATGTGTTCTATATTAAACTCGGCCTAGTGCTACTTATAAATATACATTATTATTATTATTATCATACTGTATTCAATATTAAATTAAACTATGGTGGATTCATATTAATGTGTATTTAAAGAAATTTAAATTTGTGTGGGAAAATTAAAAACAAATATATTAAAAAAAAAGTCTAATCAACCAAAAGTTTTGTGACCCCTCCCCTGCAGTACCTCCGCGTACCCCCTAGGGGCCATGGACCCCCTGTTGATAACCTGTAGTTTAGACGATTAAGAGCTCGTCAGCTCAGAGGAAAACAGTATAAAGTAAAAACATTTTAAATTAGATAAATATTTTAGTATCGACAAAGTAAAGTGATGCCACAGATTTATTAGCTTGAAACTATTTCCGTGTATTCACTGTTCATAAATAAGTGAGGGTAATATTAGTTATGGGAACGTTCACTGTCACTTTGAATATGAGACGATAATGTGGGAAATTTGTCCGTCAGCTGTCAAGGACATGCGTGACACCAAAAGATGTAATTCTGGGACAAAAACATCCAACCTAATAGATCACAATAAGGAAGATTTTATGTTTTTCCAGCTGGATTTGAGCAAAAAAAAACTTGCCTGATACAAAAGTTGATCCAGAAGTTGAAGCGTCAGTATCCTGCAAGGAGAGTACATCTATATTTCTTGGACACAAAGTTATTTTTGTTTTTGCTTTCTTTTTTAGTGTCAAAAAAGTATTTAAATTAAAATGCTGAAGAATAAAACATCACTCTTTGAAAAACAAATACATCCATTAAGGTTGGAAACCACTGCTACAACTGATTTAAAATATATAACACAGGCTGAAGGAAAATGGAAAAATCATGCAGAAAAAACATTTTGTTGCATGATTTCTACTTTTTTTTTCCCCTTTTCAGTGCACCATTAGTTTAAGGGACACCAGCCATTTTTCTTTTCTTCACATACTACAGGTTACTGCGCTAAGTAGAAGACAGCAGGAATGTGTTACTGACTGTGCGAGTGCGTGACAGTAGCCATGAACGGCTGCTGGCTCATGTGGCTGGGCGACTGCTGCATCAGGCTCTGCTGGTGAGGGCTGTGGAGCTGCTGGGAAAACTGCACCGGCTGCAGCGCCGCGAGGCTGCCCGCCACGCTGTTGATCACCGGCACCGTCTGAGACTGCGACGTGTTTAAACCTGGCGAGAGGAGGGTGGGTGGGTTAGCCGTGAGATGTGGAGGAAATGGAAACGTGGGTCCACGTGTGGGGACGCCGGAGGGACTTACTCTGTGCGATGGCCATGACTCCGGACAGAGGCATGATGAGGTTCTGTGTCTGCTGATGGCTGTGATGGGAACTGTGGATGTTTGTCAGCGTGCTGACTGGAGGAAGTCCTCCACCTGAACCTGAAATCTGTGAAGAGATGAGGAAAAAAAATAAAAATAAATACGGTCATTGGTTTTATGGCTGTAGTATTTGTTCTTAGCCGACACTCAGTGTTGTGAGAGCTTCGGTGCCTGCTATGTAAATTCACATAAATTCGTGTTCAAAGTGAAACAGATGTTGGCTGCTACACAAACAACAGACATCGATGTTGACTTAGTTCAGATTCTTTTGTACGACACTACTCTTGCGCAACACTCTGCTCATTCATAGCAAGCAAATACTGATAAGGCTAAAAAGAAAACGTGAAGAAAAAAAAATCATACTAATGTCACGGCGACGTTCACAGATGTTTGGACCTGCTTGTTGGTTTATACAAATCATTTAAACACCATGTCGGCTTTTACAGTAATACCCTTCTTGACCGCCACCCCCCCCACTCCTCCTCCTCCCTTGTTGGGGCTGTGTCTATTTGAATACTGCCAGCTGCCCACAGAGGAGAGACTGGCCAGACTCACATCTGCATAGAGCAAACTGACGGCTCTGACCTGCTGCACACTGCCTGCCCTCATTTCACTTCCTGCCAAAAGACAGAAGTGAACAAACAGGGAAGTTGGAGCGCAGTTTGAACGTTGAGGTGTACAACTTCAGGTCATACTCGGATGCAGTTCGCCATGAGAATCTAAATTATGTGGATGTTTGATGGTATATTACGCATCGCGCATCAAGAAAAGTGCTTTTCTTGCATCGCAACGTGCACAGGTTTCCTGGTCACTGATCAAATATTGGCCTAGGGCAGAGGGGAGAACAGAGAGAGAGAGAGAGAGGAAAAAAAGCATCGGGCATAATCAAATGTTGGCGTCATCTCTCTGGCAGGACAGACTGCGGCTCCCCTTCGCGAGGCATTTAATCAATAAGAACAGAATGTTTCTTTGTCAGGTTTATTGGCTGAGCGACGAACATGCCCGGCGCACTTCTTTGGTTGAAGGCTGCCTGCTAGAGGAGCCGTGGCCCTGCCACCCCGGCTCCACCTTCCAAACAGAGCAGCACAATGTGCTAATTGTTGGCTCCTGCGAGCGGCTTGGTGGGAGAGGAGGTTCAGGAAACCTGCTCTGTACGTTTATGCAGGCCGGGCCTTATCTAATCTGAGGCCACCGGGGCCCAGGTGTGTTCACTCACCATCTTGGCGTCAGGTGACAGCAGACTGTGGCTGTGGTCCAGTCCTGCCGGAGACACCTGCTGAAGCACCGACTGGCTGGTTGCCATCGCGTTGCTACTGTGGTGACTGATGGCCGAGGAGGAGGTGACTTCACCTTGGCTGTAACGCACTGAAAAAGAGAAGCGGAGAGAGGCGGCGGGTTAGTTTGACTCCACCTTGGCTGCGAACTACCACAGGAACATGCAGCAGAGGTACAGGAGCAGGCCTCGTTCTGTCACTCCAACCAACCAGGATCACCTGCTCTTTGACTCAGACAGGGGAGGACAGAGCAAACAAACACACTGACCCGTCCACTGCTGCTATCTGTGCAGCTCAGCCAAGGCCATTCACTGTGTACACGCACTCACCGCAGAAAAACTCCCATCAGAGTCTGCGATCAGCACACAAATGCTACCCATGTTGTTCCTAATTACGTCAGTGGGAAACTTCACCAGGGGTTGGAGGAAGCTTTCAGATCCTTTTAAATAATCATAAAAAAACTAAAATGTAAGTAAAAGTCCTGCTGAGAGGACTCATCCGGCACAAAAAAATGGACCGTGTGACAAATTTTTAAATCATATATTTGTAGAGATTGGTGTTTCCCAGGACCAGTGGCTACAGCTGAAGTACTGTGACATGAATAATGGGAGATGGAAGTTCTGCTTCACAGATTTGTACTAGAAATGTACAACTAGCTCCAGCTCGTATGCCTACATAAATAAAACGCTGCGAAGTGGAAAGCACCTCAACGTTCGACTTAAAGGCCAATGAAAATAATTTAGTGCCATCACTTAATCCCACGTCTAGACCACTCGCTGTCTCTCACCTGGAGGCCCAGAGGAATGCGTCACCCCTCTCCACAACCGACAATCAAAATGCCTGTTTGCTGATGCAGGCCCCCTCTGATACCAACAGAGCAAACATTACACAATTACAAGCAATGTCAAACACATTCTTATCCCGCGGCCTCAGCCTCACACGGACGCGGGGAGCGTCCCTCCCTCGGTGACAGCGAAGACACGGGCTCTGTTTGTTTGCGCTCACATCTCACATCTTCCCCGACCATCCCGTGTCCCTGACCCAGGTGTGACGGCCCGAGTCACAAGTCGGCCAGACGGGACAGGAAGCGCCGAGATAAAAAACGGGGAGAGGCGCTGACACTGAAGGTGAGCAACGAGGAGGGGCATTGATTTCTTGTCACCGCTGGAAAATGAAACAGGATGTACACATCGAAATGTTTTAGCTTGGCTGTATGAGAAAATCAACACGATAATCTTAGTAATGGCGTGTTTGCTCAGAGAAAATGGGCAAAATTAGGTCTCTGACGTCTCTAAAACTACAGTAATAAATTCCTTTTATTAAGATAAAACCTTAATGTTCCTGCAGTCTGCACAAACGTTGAGCTTCGAACACAGATACTTAAAATGCAGATACCAGAAAGCCACAGTGCCATATTTCACCTTCTAAAGTGCCCGTCCTCCATTTTGTAAAGCCAACAGACTTCATATTGTCTACCGCAACATACTATCAACCCCACAACACTCGGCCGTGCCTTGTAAACACCTCCGTGGAACAATAAAGCACTCCATTGGACTCATGACCCCCATTGCCACACAATAGAAGAGGACTCATAAAAAGTCAGTTATCTCGGAGCTGAGCAACCTCTTTAAGTGTCGGAGGGAGAAAAGGATGCTATTCAGGCCAGTTTTGTTTCGTCGGGGTTCGGCAGTAATTCTAGCTGCAGGGAACCTCAGTCTGAGTGAGGAGGACTTCCACCATCTAAGGAGCCTTTGTTTCTGGAAAGACGCTTGCATCAGACTTTAGGATCGTGGGCGGATTTTGACTTGAAGATTATGTTAAAAAACAAAAATTAGTCTTTGACAAGATACAGTCACAGAAAGAAGCTGCTCTTTGAGGGCAGGGGGAGGGCGAGAACTTCGGAAGGGGAGTGGTAGCAAGGATCTTCAGCAGGTTTAAAAGGCTCTAGCTCCCTGTGTGACCCATGTAATATCAAAGCCAGCCTCCCCAACCCCAGGCTGTGCTCATTGTAGTGCCGCTGCATATGACAGACCTCCTGGGTCTCTGCAGGACGTATCCAGTGTCCTCTTTGTAGCTCTCTGGGAGGACGCAGCGCTGGAAAGTGCAGAGCGAGGGCATCCTCGCTGTGAGCACGTCCCTGTTTCAAGCTAGCCCGAGGTGACAGAAAGCGACGCAGCCCACGGAGAGTCCCCCCCCCGCGCACGACTGTATCTGATCTGGAACTTCTGACTCTGCTGGTTTGGTAACGAGCAGAACGACGCCGATCGCTTACGCAGCAGTGACTCAGTTTTATGGTGGTTTCGGCTGCCAAATTAACAGCGAAGCCACGAAGCTCCATTTCGAGTAAAAGCCCTGCATTCAAAGTCCTACACAAGTATAAAAAGATATATTCTATTGGGTAGAAAAGTTTCCTATAACTGACATGCATATAAACGTGCAGCTCCAATAACTCATTGTGAAGCTACTTTCTACTTTATATGAACCTTAAATGGACAAATTTGTATTAGTCCTCTATGACAATGTGAAAACTTAACAGGGCAAACATATTTTTAGTAGAACTGAATTATAAAAACAGCTGAAATATAACATAAATCTCCTCCTTGTCAAAATCAAAGAGCTGGTTTATGTAAACTTTTCTATAATATATGTATATATATATTTAAAGTTACTATAGAGTGAAAAAACATGGAGTGGACTAAAATTAAAATGCAATTCTCGACCATGTTTGGTCTTTCAGGAAATCCAACGTTGATTTAGGAAATATACAAATGTACTGGTGAACCTGGATTAGCTCGGTTAATATGATCAGTGGATGAACCATAGGTAAATACTGCAGAGAAGATCACAGCTACCAAAACGCATTCGTTATCTGCCCATAAGATCGTTTTAATTTCCTCAAAGTAAGAATGTCCGCCACCAGAACTGCACGTCGCACTGTTTGACTGTCTATCCAGCTGTGACTGATCAACGAACCAAAACAGAATCAATAAAAACTCCCAGAATAAGAGGAGTTCCTTTGAAATGACCCAGTGGTGACCTCCTTCATATGACTGAAGGTGTGGCGGCGGCGGCTTGAGGAGGAGGAGGAGGAGGAGGAGGTGGAGGTGGAGGAGGGGGAGGGGGGGGGTACTAGCTTTCTCTGTGGGCGAAGAAGGGGTCATCAGTCCTGTCTGGCCAGAAAAGAGCCAATACCCGAGTGGACAGCTCCTGCTGCTCCGAGTCTGAGCCCAGCCTCAGCAACTATACTAATGCCCATAAAGGTGAGGAGGAGGAGGAGGGGGGACTTTAAACTCAGTCCTCCTTCAGCCCCAGCAGAGATAAATGAACCTAGGTTACAGTCACTGCAGTCTTCTAATACACCACGGACAATGGGACCTCCCGCTGAGGCAGAGTATAGAGAGTAGAGGTCTGAGGAGCCCCTTATCAAAGGCCTGGGAGATGTAGCAGCAAAGGATTTTAATTGTCCATTAAGCATGCATAATACAGGCCGTGCCCTAGCAACGCAATGAGACGCCCCGCTGGGATATTATTGTCAGGTCAGGGGCTGACACTGAAAAACAGCTGATGCCGTCGGCAGGATGCCAGCAGGACACCTTGTAAGCAGCCAGCTGAGGGTTTTTCTTTTTGGAGGAGCACCAGTTCGACCCTCTCTGCCGCTACACAACCTTACTCCCGACCCCGCTACCTGTGCAACCTGGGGTCAGTGCCTGGTCAGGTGTTCTGAGCAACAACAACAAAAAAAAAAAAAAAAAAACCAACGCAAACAGACAATCCACAAGTGGGACCAGTTTATCCAAAGGTAAAAGAGCAAGTCAAGGCAAACAGTTTGTTTTCCCTTCAAGGCTGGCCTCGTGTTCGAACACGAGAGGACAACAATGGGCAATGAGCGAGTCTCTCAAATCACAGTTTTATGGCGGGTGAGTGATGGCACGGCGGATAATGCTCTGTGAGGCCTATCGGCTTTGTTTTTATGTTGTATACGCCAGGTACACTCAGACAATGCTAATTACTTCGAATGCAAACACCAGGTCGGGGTGAAATGGTCAGAGCAATAACGCCACATCCCCGTGTTTTGGCAACTCTCGGTCATTAGCAACCCGCATGGGAGGAGGAAATGTGGAAACGACGGCGTTTTCGGCCGAGGCGATCTGGGATGTGTCTGTCCCCCTTCCCTGACCCTGGCCTGACCCTGGCCCGTCACAGGACCGCTGCCCTTTGTGTCATGCCTCTCCATGCTGACTTTGGAGTGGAGATTGCAGGTACAATGCGGATTGTTCTCAGTGTGTTTTCAAAGATCAGAATAACAATGGCATTTGCTCAGCTCACTCACTCACGCTCATTGATCACTTGTCCTCTCTTTCTCTGCCTCTCTGATCACATCAACCGTGCCTCTGACCTTTCCTGGCATCAGTTTCACTCCAAAGGAAACTAAATCATGCACCCTTTCCCTCTCGCGAATGCAAAAAAATAAGAATCAACACAACGAACACGTATTTTTTCCGTGACGCCGAACTGCATGCAAAGCAACACCACCTGGCATCTTACTGGGAGGCGAAGCGCTGGTCTGGGGGTGATGCGGGGAGCTGTGCGACAGCAGAGGGTTGATGCCGTGGGTCGGCGCGGTGATGGCGTCCATGGCCAACTTCTGCCTGAAGGCTTCCTCTTTGCGCCGGTTGGCGAACCAGTTATAGACTCGCACTTCTGTGACCAGATTAGAGCCGAGGCCCTGAGCTTTGGAGGGGGAGACGCCTCTCTGAAGACACTCAGCCCTGCAGGAAACATTCGGGAGTTAATATCGTTCGGGCTGAAGTGTCACAGCCAGGCACGAGAAGACGGCACGTTTACCCACCTGTTGCACTCCTCCACCAAAGCTTCCCTCTCCTCCTTGCTGGGGTTCTTCTGACGCTCGTACGCCTGGTACAGGATCTGCTGGGACGCAGGCCCCCATTTGAAGCGGTTGCGTCTCATTTTCTTACAGGTGGGCTCGTTGCCGACCTCCTCGCCGGGCTGACCCATGCCCTGGGCGGACGGGTTGAACTCCGGAAAGAAAAAGGCCGGATCCTGGTTGCCTTTGTCTGACATGGTGCCACCGGGACCATGCGACGCCTGGTTGAACTCTGCAAAATAAGAAGAGAAACATTCAGCAAAAGCATTTTCAAAATACACGTACTGCGAAGTAGATACGCTTTTATTTTTTTGCGCATTAGTTATTGCATGGGAAATATCCGTACAGAGCTGAAACCCAAATAAAGCAGCGTGCTGCTGCCAACTATACACATTACAGGCCGGGGCCGAGCTGTGAGAAACTCAAATATTAACTTACGTCGGAGAATTTCCCGCTGTTTCCTGACATACCAGGTGTACAGAGCCGCTCGCTTCTGCGTTTTCATGGGCGTGCCTTTGTTGAGGTGCTGGGAGAGGTGAGACTGGTTCAGCCCTGTGATGTCCACCACCTCCCGTTGGGGGATGTTGTGCTGCTGCATGTAACCTTTGATCATGCGGGCAGCACGCCATGGGTCCTCTCTGGGTTCAGATAAAACAAAAAAACACGGCTCATTTCAACGCTCAACTACGTGCAGCTTTCAGAAGGAAGCAAAAAGAAAATTATCAGACTTTATGTTTGGAATAAATTAAATTAATATAAATACACGAAGAAACGCTTTGTGGAAGATTCACAGACATCAATATTAAAAGTTGTTCTATTATATAAAATTTATAAATCATCAAAAACACAGTTGCAATAAGACCTGGAGTTTAAAGGGTTGATAATGAACCCCTTCACAGACAAGCCGTTTATCATTGTAGCTCTTTCAATGGGCTGTAAATATTTCCAAAGGTTAGTTCAAGTGGATTCAGGGGTGAGTTGAGAAACTAGGGCTCGGTGTTAATGCTGAGAAAGAGTCAGACTAGGTTTGTGTAAATTTTAAACAGGTAAAAATCCAAAATTAAAACGTGTAAAAACAACAACAAAAAAAAAAATTCACTAGAGGCTGACGCAACTTGGCAGAAATAAAAGATATGTATAAATGTATGTGGCACATTTTAAAATTAGAAAAAACTCTTACAAAACAACTAAATAAGAAAATTAAAATGTGGAAAAAACAATATTCACTGTTTTAAAAATGTTTTTTTTTCTTTCTGACAGTTGGTAAATATAGGTCATATATTAAATTAGTAATTATCACTCTGAACTAATTTATCTAATTTTAGGATATTGCATCTATTTGTATCCGTACGGGCTCCATATATAGACACTTGATTATTCTTGAACATGTAATTTATAATATAGCCTACCATTTTTTTCCCCCAGCAGTAGCATGCAACAGCGTTAAATAAAAAACAATCGGAGGTAAAAACGGAGACTTACCCTGCAATCAGAGATTAGCAGACACACGGACATCGGTAATTATAGCAAATCTACACACGTCTGTTTGTTTTGGAGAATGTGGAGGCCTACAGCTAAGTCTGCGGGTTAAGTGGGAGATGTTAGTTTATAACTTTTGACAATGAATAACCAGATCTCCATTCACTCTAATCACACGCCACTGTGTATCTTTCAGTTGATGATTTATAGAATAAAATTAATAATAACTTAACTACACGTGGGTTAGTTTTGATATTCTTCCGGTCCTGTTGGGCGACGACAGAGACTCAAATATTAGTTTTACAGAAAAAAAAAGAAAAAAGTTTGAGTGGAGATAATGGGAAATTAATGGTCTGGTAATGGGGTTATAGCTATACGTTTTTCTATTTATAACAATAACAATAATAATGATAATAATAACAGGAATAATTTATCGTTGAGATAAAATAATAAAATAACAAATAAATATACGTTCAGCTGACATTTTACAAAGAAAGAAATAATAATCAATTTAGATAATTAGTAACCAGAATGAGAAAGTGGCGGGTTATTTTAAAATTGTACATATAGAAAGTATTTTTTTTTCTTTTTTTTAAGTCATTGTCATTTTAAATAATTTTAGGCCTGATATTTTTTTTAAAAAAAGTATAGACTAAGCGCAGATATGGGTGATATTATTAACTTCTTCTTCTCTTCTCTTCTCTTCTCTTTTTTTTTTTTTTTTATGACGCGAGCGCTTGTTTTCAGTTTCTAGTCACGTCGCCATGAATTAATTTAATCTAAAATTAAAAAGAAAACCTTTTAACGCGTCAAAAAAAAAATCTGCCAGGGAAACTCACGCCAACATGCGCTCCACCTCCGCCCTTTGCTCGGCGGCCTCCTCCGTGTTGAGCGACTGGAGCTCCTTGAGTATCGGCGGGGTGTCGTAGTCGTCCCCGTCCTCGGAGCCCTCGTCCCCGGACAGCTTTCCCTTGCTGTGGCCGTTGGTGAGCGTGTGGAAGACGGGCTTGGAGTCCGCGTCCGCTCCGTTCATCTTTCCGCTCTGGGGCGCAGCCGGCGACAGGGGCAGGTTCTCCAGTTTTACTCCAAAGCCCGGCGGGCTGGGGTCCATATCATCCAGGGCCTGGATCAGGACATCTTTGGTGACTCCTGAGTCCAGCAGGGCGCTGAGGAGCTCCTGCTGCAGGGATGTCAGCTTCGATACCATTTTAGAGAACATTAAAAAACCATATAGGCCTGCTGTGTGCCCGCTGGAGCAGAGGGGGGAAAGGGAGGATAAATTCAGAGCGAAGTTGTTCCTCTTTGCTCCAGAGCTGTGGTTAGTTTACGGCTGCTGACACCTGCTCCGAGAAACTGCTTCACTTCCCTGTTGAAGGGGAGGATGGAGCTACTTTGCCATGATGCTTTCTGAGAGCAGGGGAATATAAAACATGGTAATGAGTGGGCCGGCTGATGGCAGCCTTATGTAAATCCACTGAACAAGGCCCGCTCTGCGCCGAGGTAGACGTGTTTACACTGCTGCACTGCTGCTTTTATTGGCTCCCCTTATCAGCAAAACTTTCATGGACTTCGGACCCTGTTGTATGTGCCATAAAGACTTTTAAGAAGGGCGAGCTGCACATATTCACATCGCTGGATCAGTGGTTTTATTCCATAAAAGCACAGGCACAAGGCCAGAGTTGGGCCTACGAGAAGAACAGAGCTTTAGTTTGTGCTTTTACTGGAGTTTCTTCAAGTTTCTGGTCGCGTTTAAAGAGCCTCAATAATAAAAAATGAGGATGTTGGCTTCATAAAGTCTGAATTTTTGATGAACTGTGTTAATTTTAAATTGTCATAATGTAAGACGAGTTATCCTACACGTCAGTTACTTGATTGTTTGCCTCGGAAAATAGTTAAAATGGTAGTGATGCCATAAAATATTTTGTCATAAAAAAAAATGCCCTAAAATTTTGAAGCAATACTTAAATTAAATTTCAATTCAACTTAAATTTAAAAATAAATAAATAAAAATCTCATTATTTGTTGGTTACTTTTCTATTATTCCTCATTTCCATCATTTCTGTTGACACCTGTCGAGCTGTCGTAACAGCCTAAAAAACTGACCTGGGACCAGATGTTCCTTCAGCACAGCACCTATTTAGCAAATGTTTTCTTTTGAGTCCAGTTCCATGATCATAAACTCCACTATTTTCTAACTTTGAGGCGTAATCCTTCTCTTAATGCTCAAGCATTGAAGAGGAAATGATGCCGCGCTGCTGTGACGATCGAGGTGAGACAAATCGAACCAACCCGTGAGAGTAGAGCGTCACAGAAATTCTGCTGTAAACAAACACATAAACACAGACTTGACCTCCTGAGTGAATGCGATGGTTTACAACAAGCTACTTAGCCAATTATTGATCAGACATAATCTTTCAGTGTAGTATCAATGTGGTTGATCATTACTAATACGCAGTTTGCCTCTAAACGCATTAAGTGTTAAATGCGTTCACCTGTGCAGAAAACCACAGGAGAACTTTGTCTGACTGTAATATCACAATACAGGAAGAGATAAAAAAAAAAAAAACACCATAAAGGGCATTATAAATGCACTGTGGAGTGGAGGATGGTTGAGGCCTTTGCAGGAATGTAAATTGTTTTATTACTGTGATGCTTTATTAATGGAACTTTTTGTTCTACCGAGAGCTCACAGTTGTATCTCTCACCTAAAAAAAAGTCTGAGGCGTCGTTACACAGATTACACCGCTCGCTTATCTCTGGCTACTATTGTTGTATGAGGTTGCCCTGAGATGCACACCTAAGCTGCCCTTCGCTCTGCTGTGTAAAGTGCCAGCCGCCTGTATGTGGGTGAAGTTAATAACCCCAGTGGAAACAGATAAATTACAGGCCGTCTGCAGCTCTGTCATCCCTGCTGACACCTTAATGACTCAAGTGTTGGTTTTCAGGGCCCGAAGAAACTGAAAAAAAGAAAAAAAAAAAAAAAAAAAAAAAATGGAGTCATTAGTTGTCTGCCGAGAAACAGGAGAACAGAGCGTTATTTGTGAAGTTAAACATTATGCACAAGCTGGAAATGTGTTGGTGACAAGATGATCTAGAATACACATGAAGCAGAATTAAATTCCAGCACGGGAGTGTCGATGATATCGGTTTGTGAGGAGATTTGTGTGAAGATTCAACTAATTTTCAACCGTTGATGGCATCAGTGACCTTTACTTAACAAATACACACATTACAGTTTATAATCAAGGCTGTGTGTGCACAATAAAACCCAAGACACAAAGACGTATGAACCTAGTTTAACCTCCTGAGACCCTGCAGCTTATTCTGACTTGATACTAGTCGCTGTAAAAACACGATGCCGTTCATTTCAGTGGATCCGTTTTGCAGCCGATTACGTAAAAGTGGACAAGAGTCAAAACTCATCAAATTTTACAACTGAAACTTGTTTATTTATGACGATTAACTTTTCTAGTTTAATATGACGCACCAATTCTATCAATAGTAACGAGCTATAACTTCGCTAATAAGCAAGTACTTGATTGAGGACGTTGGGACGTCATTATTTGTTATTCCGCTTTTGCACAGCAATGTTCACTCTTGAAAATGAACAGTTTTATATTTTGTTACATATTAGTGACTTTATTATAATACTGAGTGAAATAATACCCGTGTCCACATATGAGGACATTTTTTTCCTCAAAAAACTACTTCCTGTTCAACGATAATGCTTAGTTTTTTATAGTTTTTGGGAACTACTAATACCAAATAAAGAGAAATTAAAAATGTATAGCAAACAAAAGTGAAGCATAACAGACATTTGCTGTGAGCAAATACATAAACACAGACTTGACTACTTGTGTGATGGTTTACAGCAAGATTTATGTACAAACAGTTAATGCACTTGCTTTCCAGTTCATTAGGTACACAAGTGAAAAAGAAGGTATTCTAATAGAGCAGTCGTGCACTAAATCTGTGCATCACGAAAGGTGGTAATTCAACAGCTCAGATCTTTGTGCACCAAACATCCGCTACACGCGACTATTTTTTTTTAATGGCTGTAAATATAATCTTACTTTCATGCACCTGAAGGTTACCTTTAAGCACCTGAATGTGCAAATGTTGTACATCATGTAGCTGAATTGACAGTAAAGTTGACTTTGATTTTAATTTAGAGCAGAATATTAAAATGCAAGAGCTAACATATCGTTAGCCTAATAGCATAATTGTTTAGGTCATTTTCTGTCTTAATGTTACAATATCAATAAAAATAACAATGCACGTGCTAAAAATTTAGTTTTTTCTTGTTTTCCAAAAAGGCTAATTATATGAAATCTCTTACCTTTCTTACCTCCTTTTTCAGTTGGACTGGGTTTCTAAATGTGTTTTTCCTCCTGTTTTGCAAAGGGGAGAAGTGTTGGTTGGCATGTAGTCACACTTCTCACCTACTGCTGTTGGCTAGGCTAGTTAGCAGGTGTCTGGTTGCTTCTTGGTAGCTCACTGCTAGCCTGCTGGTCGGTTTTTCAGATGGACTGGGCTTCTAAATGCGTTTTGCCTCGGACCTTGGCACTAGGGGTTGTAAACATCTCATCCTGTGTAATAATGAATTTCAAATGTGCTGTAAATCGTGACGTCGGGCCTTCACTTGATAAATCAGTTTGTGCTACCACTTACCACTAACCACTAGAGTCCTGGGGGTTGCTGGGGCCTATCCCGGCTGTCATCGGGCGAGAGGCGGGGTACACCCTGGACAGGTCTCCAGCCTATCACAGGGTTAACACACAACCATTCATACTCACACCTATGGACAATTTAGAATCAACCAATGGACATGTCTTTGGAGGTAGGAGGAAACTAATGCAGACACAGGGAAAAAATGCAAACTCAGCATTGCCAGACATACGACAATTATCGCATTTGTACGATAATATCACCATCTCTATAATCAATAATTCCAAAAATCTCATAATGTACAATAATTTGACCCCTTCAATACATGGCTATTAGCAAACAAAGACAGTGCCGTTAGTTCATTTAAGGGTAAAACTGCATTATAAGCTATACAAGATGGTCTGTGGTTATCCTTTACTATAGAAGATGGTCCTGAGCAACATCCAAACGGGCATGTACGATAACTTTAAGCTTCTGGTGAGATAATTTGTCATTTCTCATCTTGCAACACTGTGCAAACCCCACCCAGAAAGGCACTAGTTGGACTCAAACACGCACCTTCTCGCTGAGAGGAATCAGTGCTAACCACAGATCCACTGTCTCTGCAAACTGTCAGTGTAAAACTGGTGCAAAAATAACAACGTTAACTGTACTATTTAAAGATTTCTGAGAAATAAAAATCACAGAGGTTTCTTGGCCGCATCTTTTATTACGTGATGCAAGTGGTTTGATAAGCTTTGTGTCAGAGAGCAGGAAGTTATGCAGCGTGAAACAAGGAAATAAATGTAGCATGCATAAATAACAGAGCTGTTGTCAAAAAGTTTGAGGAGTGGCACTAGCAGTTCAGCTAGCACTGATATTTTCATACTCCTCCAACGTCTCTGCTTCTATCTCTTTTTCCTTGGAAGCGTTTGAAGTTGAAAGCGTTTGAAACTGAGGGGCACATACAGACGTCGGACCAGTGGGTCACATCACGCAAAACGACTCAAAGCCCAGAGTTTCTTGTTTTTCTTTCTTCACGTCGGACCTTTAACGGGAGATGAGCATTAACTGGAAAACTTTGGCGTACATTTCTCTCTGGCGCTTTCACGTGTCTCCTGTTTAAAATCTGTCAACCATTAACGACAAATAATAACAAGCGGCTAAAAAACAGTTTATCCAGTACACAGACCATCACGCCTGTTGTGAAAGCGGCTTGTGCACTGGAGCGTGTAGAGGAACACGCATTGCTCATCACTGTTACTCACGCAACGCTCTGGAGACACACAGGTTGAGCCACGAGGGTCTTGTTTCCTGTCCTTACACCTCCAGTCGCACCAGGCAAAGACCCACAACGTGGACATTTGTCAAGTTTTTTTCCACAAATCACAAAACAACTTTGATCAAATAGACTAACAAAGCATTTTTAAAGCCTGATAGAGCTTACTACGCACACAAAATTGTTTAAAGACACACCACTGAGCTACACTGGTGCAGGCGTGACACGTTTCTTTATTACAACGACCTTGTGCTTTACTTTATTCTTTGTAAATCCAAAATTTTTAGACAGAAAACGGTTCCCAGAGGGGAACAGAGAGGAGGGAGAAGCTGGAAAATTGATATTGATTTTCATTTTTTCAAGTTTGTTGCATACAAACATCACTAAAGCTCAGGAGGCAGAGTGGTCGTCCAATAACTGGTCGTTCAATTCTGCCCTATCCCTAGTCTGTCGTTGTGTCCTTGGGAAAAACCCCCGGTTTTTGAATGCGAGTGAGTGGCGTCGGCGGATTGGCAGCCACATTTCCATCAGTCTGCCCCAGGGCAGCTGTGAGGGGAGCAGTTTACCACCACGAGGGTGTGACTGAAAGCGCTTTGAGCGTCTTTGATAAGGCGCAATATAAAACCAATGCATTATGAGTATTATTATTAATATTTCTGCTACGCATCATTATCTAAAACTTGTGGTCATTTTCAGCCCTGATAAGCAGCTTTAATGGGTCAAAGGTCAACTTGACATTGGGAAGCAGTGTTTTAGTCAATGCTTTAGAGAGAGACACGTGAATATATAGACTCAGACTTGGTACTAACTCCCTTCAATGTCTTTCCAACCCAAAATGGATGAGAGGATGAGATGACAGATTAAAGATATTGAAGTTATATTTAGTTTTCTTTCAATGGCCTCATATTCACATTTTTGCCCTTACTGTAATAAAGAGACTGTACAAATAATTTTTACATATAATAGTCATTGTGGTCCATTATCATCGTCAGCAGCAGCAGCAGCAGCAGCAGCAGTAAATGGAGTCAGCCAACCTGTCTGTGAATTGTATTTGATATTTATGAGCATTTTAAGAGCCCACCATCACCACGAGTTTAATAAGTTTCCATCACACCTTATTATTGCTATTGTCTTTCTGTCTTTCTTTTTCTTTCTTTCTTTCTTTCTTTCTTTCTTTAGGCTTTGTCACATGTGCTCATAAAATTAACTGACCCTGCTCCAAGATTGACCATTCATGCAATGAGACGGACCCTAGATGATAATCGATACAAATACCAACATTTATGCAAATCTCCTGAGTCCAGGTGTCCACTTCAGCTGTGCAGATACCGTGTGGGTCAGTCGGAGCAGTTGGAGATGGAGGGCAGACTGGCGACGATATTGAACTGGTGCAAAGATAACAGACCAGGAAAACTCTATAGCTTTGTTTGCCGTTGTACCTTTTGTAGATTTCTCTTTACAGCTTTCAGATGTTAATGACAGGTGTGATTGCGGTTTCCTGTCTTTGTTTAACGGAAACTGTAATTTGCAAAAGTAAAACGCTCTGTCATATATGATAGATTATTCTGTCATATGAAATTAAACGACACTGAATGAACATCCATGCATCCTATTCTCTCATTGCTGTGGCTGCACTCACTCTCTGAACCTGGAAGCAGGCAGCGTTTTGAGACGCGAAGCCTGGAGGACCTGCTGGGACTGTCCACGTTGGCTCAAGGTGTGCTTGGCTGCTTTCGGTGTCTTCACTGACCTCTCGTGACCTCTCGTTCCTCGGCCCGCAGCCCGGGTCGGTGCACAGAGCGGAACATTTGGAAAGCGGATGAAGCAAAAAGGGCAAGGGCTACATGGTGCGTGCGTGAGGTTCAGGAAACTAGCGGCCATGTACCGTTCCACAGACTGATCTGGACCTTACCCTCGTCCTGAACTCTCCGACCGCTCCTCTCCTCGGACGTCTTCTGTCCGGTGAAGTTGCGGTTTTTACTTAGGAAAATGTTGGGAAACACTCCCGATAGGCTTTATTTCAGAGAGTTATATATTAAGATCAACACCACGTTAATTATGAAGTGACATCGAGGGAACGTTAACTTAGCTTAGCGTAAATTTTGGATATAGCGAGAAGAACTAGCATGGCTCCTTCTAAGGGCAAGAAAACCATTTAGCATCTCTAAATCATATCGATTAACTAATAATAATTTTAAATGTATTAGCACTAAAACTTAAGTGTGAAAACATCAAGTTGTGACTTTAGTAAGTCGCCGCTTTCACCCAACGAGTAGTTTGACACATAACAACGTGTACACATGTTCATTTATGAGTTTTAAATCGGGATGGTATATATGGTATTAGTCATGCTGGCACCAGTCTGATTGTTTATGCATTTTTTTTATTTTTTTTAAAGAGCACCAAAGATCTGTTTGTTTCATGTCTAATTTCCCCACACAGTTTCTACAGTGAGTTGCTTTCGACATTATTGCATTGTAGCATCGTAGTCTGAGAGTATTATAATATCGCACAGTTAGGCCACGTCTTCTCCCATGTGCAGCTTTGAATGTTTCTCTCATTTGTCCGTCTTTCTGATCACTGTAGAATTGCTAGAAGAAGTAAAAATGTTTAACTTTTCCTGCTTCCATGTTGCGGCCACTTGATTAATCCATACAAAGAGGGCAGAGAAGCACAAAACAGGACAGGATAACTGTTTCTCTTCACTGGCTTTGTGCTAAGCTAAGCTAAGCTAAGCTGAATCTTTATAGGCGGGAAGATGAGTGACTTTTCTCATTTTTCATTTAATAAGGAAGTAAATTTAAGCATTGGGCTGTGCTGATTTACTTGCTACAGAGCTTTGAAAGGGACATCTAAAAAAACATTACCAAAAGGTAAAGGTCTGTGAAGGTTCTCAGTCATCCAGATCACTGTATATCCAACAGGTGTTTAAAAAATGCAACTGGACTTCTAAGAAGACGTTCTGCCGCTCATCCAAGTAGCTGCTTCAGTTGTAAGAGACTGGTGGGAAGTTGAGGTTTAAATAGGAAACTCTGTGGATAAAACCCATCAGAAAACTGGCTGGACTTGTCAAGAACTCTAGAACTGAAGAAGCTACTCAGATGAGCAGCAAAACGTCTTCTCAAAACCCTTACGAGTCCGAAAGGTAAGGGGTTTTCCTTTTGGTCTGACTCACAAGTCAAAGAAAGATTTACAATGGAACGCGTGAGAAACAGAATATTATTTGCCTCAAAACCTCATTAATCATTCAAATCCTCCGCCTATTTTATGATAATGACAAGCAGTCAGTTTGTCATGTTTCCTCCTCCCAATTATCAGCAGTTAGACTTTGATTGCATCACAGTTTGTTTTCATCGGACGAAGCAGCGGCTTTGATCTTTATCAGTGCAATAAGATCTCATCACCACACCCACAAATCACAAGAAGATGGCTGAACATGGCACAAAGACAAGAGAGAGGGAGAGGGAGACGGAGGGGGGGTGGCGTGTGTGTGTGTGTGTGTGTGGGGGGGGTTTTAGTCTGAAGCGTACCGATACAGGTGAAGATAAGGAAGAGGAAAGTGATGGAAGATGCTGGCATCCATGCACTCCTCCCAGTTCATAAACATGACCTGTGGATGATCCTGCCCTGGCAGAGGTGGAGAGGCCTGTGGCTGCAAGTCTGTAGCAGTGTGTCACAGCCACAGTGTTGGCTCTGTCAACACGCACTGTAGCAGGGTGTGTAGATTTATATACATGTGTTTGTGTGTGTTTGTAACAAAGTGTTTCTGTGTGTTTGAATCGAGACCAAGACCTGAGAGTCTCTGTTTGCTCTTGAGGCTGCATAAGGTGTGTGTGTGGTCAGGGATTGAGTTTTTCCTCGTCCTTTCTTTAGTTAAATCAAATCAAATCAGAGCTGCTTTGAGGTTTGACTGTTAGTCACGACACGGCAAACGTGACTCTGTCTCAGTCTTGTTTGGCTACGTCTTAACGTCTCTCGTGTGTTTTTTTTTTATATATAATATTTTCTTACCGTGACAAAGCAGCTGATTAAAAAAAAAAAAAAGAACAAATAGTTGTGGGATTTTCCATCCTGTGAAGCCGGTGATTTTAAATGTAGCCGTAGGTGCATTTTGTTGTAAGGGCAATGTGACCCTTTTCATCACATATAACACACCCATTACCCAGCCTGGTACTCCCACAGTTTGACTGTAACTAGGCCAAACTATCAAGATAAATGTCAACGTAACTTCTTTTTACAGTGACCGTACAAAATTATTACTGAGCTGGATCTCTTTATCTGAAGAAACAAGAATGGAGATGGCAAAGGTTACAAACCCTCGGTCACACGTATATTTGTTATACAGCATCATGTATTTATATTATTATATAACTTAAATATCTATCTATCTATCTATCTATCTATCTATCTATCTATCTATCTATCTATCTATCTATCTATCTATCTATCTATCTATCGTGTATTACGAACCTGCAGTTATAAAATCTTATCCTGAGACACATGAAAGTAGAACTAGGACCAGTCTTAATGAATCTGTTGGATCATGTTGATTGGTGCATTCATGTCTTCAGTGTGTGTTGCTGATTCCTCTAAATCAAAGCGAAAGTGATTACAAGCCAAAATAAACCCTGTTTTTATTCTGTTAGTATCGGGGACATTCACATTGTTTAAGATTGATTAAAAAAGTCAGCATTATGACAAAATATCTCGCTTATAATCTCATCGGTTAGAAACTGCAAGCAAACAATGCCAGGGGTTTTGTTCACCCATCCATCCGACCAGACCTCCTCCTCCTTCTTCCTCTGTGGATTTTTTTAACAGTCGTAACAACATAAATGCTTGAGTAAAACTCCCAATCAGAACTTGATGGAAAAATTATGTCATTACTTCATTGTTATTATATTGTACTTTCACGCTCATATTTAGAAATCCATTGGAAATGGATGGACACAGGGCTTGTGTCCTGTTTTACCTAGTGGTGTTTTAACAGTGCTGCCTTCAAATAAGGTCGCTGTGTATTCCAGAAATTGTAAGTGGAGATTTTCAATAAAGTAGAGCAGAGTTCACCACGTATTTGCTGATGTTTTCACAAATACTGTCAGTGGATGGTGATTTAATATATTATTAATGAGTTGCTTACAGTTTTCTTTGTAACTTGACAAGATTTCAGAAAGTAAATAAATGCTGATATTTCCAGTGGGCCATCTTTTCGTTGCCAGCTCGCTAAACTCTTAGTCTCTGACGCCTCTGGACAACAACAGTTGCCTAGCAGTGGTGTTTTCACAACTCAAGTCTGATGCTACCACTTGAACGCCAAGTACTTTGTGTGCAAGACTTCCCATGACATAACCACAAGCTCAGAAGTTCTATTAAACAAGTTTAAGAGTTCGATCTGTTTGACCAGTTTCCTTTCCTTAAATTTAGAGTACAATTCTACAAATATAATATAAAAAGTTCTGCTTTTTTAAATGCACGTGTGTGTGTGTTTAGCTGATGACGGTTTCCTGGCCGTCCTCCTCCCAGCTGCTGCTTCTGCTGCTTTTCTCTCCTGCTGGCTGGTGGTCAATATTGACTCAGGAATCGAAGCCACTTTGTCAGGTATACAGGGGAGCAGAGCTGCTATCTCTATGGAATCAGGTGAAAACACAAAAAGACTTATATGTGAAATATCAGAATTCAATATCAAAATAATGCATTAAATATCCTCATTTTAAAATACTGCAAGGCTTTGAATGTGTTAAAAAATTCCCCTGATCGATATGAATTATTTGGATTAGAAACATCCTAAAAGCGTTTAGAAACATTTTTTTTGGCGGCAGGCAGAGAGGTTGACAGCAGCTTTGGAGCCAAACAGATTGACTCCGTGAAAGTAAATGAGCCAAAAAGCACACGCAGGCACATTGAGGGAACCTGCGCTCCTCCAACGGCGAGACGTCCAGGCACAGATGTTTCCAGCGTTAGCGAATGGGAAGACAGGAACAGAAAAGACACCAGCTCATTTCCCACTCGGGATGTGTGAAGCGGAGCAAGACCATACAGACACAAAGTTCTTACTGTTCACATCATACCTCTGATACAAAAAAGACTTCCGTTTTGTTTTGTTTGGAGATGAAATCTTTCTCTCAGGAACTTCCAGCTCGGAGCAGTTCTTCCTGAAAACATATCTGTACCCAAATGTTTCGGAGGGTGTGCAAAATACAGAGATGTTCAATCTGCAGAGAGAACCAGCAGCATTTATTCCCTGGTTATCTGTTAGTGACTGTTAAACTGGTCAACTCTGGCCACATTTGCATGTGACGGTCAGCGGCTCATGAGCCGACCAACAGTTCCATACCAGCGGTTCATTTTGCATAGTTCTGGGGTGCATAGCATGTCTTTTGTTTGGGGGCTAAATAGCTGCAGGACGTGAAGCTGTGGCTTTCCTCTGATCCCATTGTTGAACTCACTGCTGTCACCTAGTGAACGATGGGACAAACAGCGATGACGACGCCGCGCAGGTAAGACGGCTCGACATGAAACACTCACGCATGCACCTGCTAAACTATTACTCACTGTGTTTTTTGATCTTTCTCTGTCAAATGATTCTCAGTGTATCTACTTGAAATTCATTTTTTAAAATTTTTATTTAAGAGTTTTATTGCTTCACAGTGTGTACCCACAGCAAACAACAATAAAGTCAAAACACACACACACACACACACACACAGATCCATGCTCGGTATCACCTCTGACCTTATTTTGATCAGACAAACTGTGCCAGGTCTGTGTAAGGTGTGTCGCAGCGCAATAAATCTCCTGAGAAAAGAACACGAGTGAATAAGATCGAAGCCGTTAGCTGCTGTACTCAGCGGGAAGTCAAACACACGCCTACAAGGAAGAGTTTCTGACGAATAATGGCACGATAAGACGTCTCTCTGTTCAGCAGTGCATTTGAAAACAAGACTGGAATGCTCTTATCAGATATTTGCATTGTTCCTGTTAACATCCATGTGCTGTGAGGTCTTTGTTGTGCTTTGCAGGAAAAAGCTTTGCATTTTGGAGTCTTTAATGCAACAATTAAAATAGTGGGTTCCCAAATGTTTTGTGAGGGTTACACAAGTTTATTTTGTTCCTTAACTTGACTAAAAACATCAGTAAAGTTACTCCAAGTTCTGCAAACGTAATGGTTTGCACATTGCTATATTTCTATGTTTCTATGTCTTAAGTTGTGGGATTATTATTACCACTTATGCATTAAGCTTAAACAACCTCTGTCTTTATCTGTTTATCATGATGGCAGTTCATGTATCATGTAGACACAAGCAGAGATCTCTAACTGAAACTGCTGCTATCTGGATTTCTCTTTTAAATTTTGTAGACTAGAAACTATTTGCAGGTACATGATGACTTTCAGTGACTATATTATAGTTTTATTATAGTGTGTTATTTTTTTTTTTATACTTTTACAACCTTGAACTGAGCTGTTCATGACTTTTATATTTTTGTTTTGGTATGAGTAATTTATGTATTTATATTTTTGGTTTCTTGTCATTTTCTTTTTCTTCTTTTTTTTAAAAAAATCAACAAATTGAGAAACTTAGAATGAATTTAATTTTTTTCGTCAGGTATATTTAAAAATTAAACAAAAATCCAAATTTTCTAGGTTGAGAAGTAGCTTGTCAATGATGTCGGTATATTATATTTAATAGATAAATTACACACAAGCTTAATATAGCTATAAGTTAAATTTATGGAGTAAAATTCAATATAAAGGTGGCGGAGGTTGAAGTACAAACTAATAAATTATGTCGATACTCGAGTGAAGTACCTATGAAGTGACTGCAGTTCAGTAGCTGAATAAATATAAAAAAATAAATGCAGTGAACTTTTTATTTCAGGTCAATTATAGTGGAAAAAATGTGGATGATGTTTTACAATCACTGGATTGGCCCTAAGCACTTTAATAACTCAAACCTCCTATTGTTTTGCATGTGGTATGATTTTAATCTATTATTGGTTTAGTTTATAATTTATTGTTGTTGTTTTTTTAACCATTTCGACTATAGGAGAAATAGCATCCCACTTCTTTTTCATAAGAAATGACAAAAAAAAAAAAAGATCATGAATGCAGTTTTGTTGAGATAAACTCTTTAGTTTATATTAAAATGAACATTAGAAACACCCACTTAATGTAACGCAGCACGGTTCACCACAACAACACAAACTACAGCCTCCAAAATCATCATAAAATTTATATTTCAGATACAAAAAACAGTGTCTGGATGAAACGTCTCTATTTAACAGTTGTTTGCGCTGGTGCCTCACAGCAAGAAGGTCCTCGATTTGAATAACCGGAGCGGAGAGGGTTCGATTCTCAGCACCTTTCTGTGTGGCGTTTGCATGCTCTCCCCGGTTTCCTCCCACCACATCATCAAAAAAAACGTGGGTGCTAGGCACAGTGGCGGCACGCTCGGGCGCAGCTGCTTGGGACTAACCCTCCATCTCACCATGTAAGGGTTGGTTGTACAATGTTGTATAATGAAAAATAAAGCTTTAGCGTTTTAAAAACACACTATAACACGTATCTGTACACAACCAGTACAGATACGATCCTGCATTCTACTACAAAAGTATAAAAATGATCCTATGGTATCAAATTTAATTAAATCTTAGATTTAATTATATTATATCCTAATCTGAACAAGTAAATGGAATAGAAAGTAGAAAATTCTAACGTTATATCACATTAAAATACTCAAGGAAAGTAACGTAGAAGGTTAAGTAAGTACAACATTTCATAACCTGTGTGAAAGTTGGACTGACTGCAGCTATTATTGTATTGTAGTATTTCATTTCCCAAAGCTCTCGCCTGTACTGACGGGGGGGCACAGAGACAAACAAAGGTGCACCCAGGAGGGTGGCAGGCCGGCTGCATTGTGATTTTGATCTGCATACATGGCTGCCCTGTGTTTTTCTTTCTCCTTGTATGCGCAATTAGAGATTCAAAAGTAATTACCTGCTCGGCTTCCTCCGCGATTAACCGGCGGGTTCACAGCACCCTGATTAATGCAGAGGCATGCACACCTGCCATTAGCAGCCATGAGAGGTGGAACGTTCTGACTGAAGGCCTGCAGAGCAAACACACGGCCGTCGAAAGCCTGCGCAACACAGAGTTACACAACATGAGGCGAAAAGGAAAAGAGAAAAAAAAACACATTCACACAAGAGAAGCTCATAAACACATGGTCTCTGATCACATTTATTTATTTAGTGCCAGTTTCCTCATTTTTATAATTCCATGAACCTTTAGTCAAGCTCTTTACTTGAGCACATTTTCAGGTACCACAGTGTTTATCAGATATGCACATCTGGAAAACTTCAGCCTGCGACACATCCTCGGTCACAACTGGTGAAACTAGTGAGAAAAAACAAGTGCAAAAGATATTGATGTAAATTAGCAGAATTAACCCAAACCAAGAGAAATCCAAAGGAAAAATTATTATTATTATCTATAAATGAACCAAAAGCATCAAGTAAAGCCATCAAGTGTCATCAACCTTGTAGAATCAATGACAAGAGATCTATTTTCATCTTATTGATTCTCCAAGTAAGGGGTATTTCTATTTTTAGTCTAGCTCAACAGCTACTGTGACGTCCTAGCTAGGACACAGTTGTCTAATTGGGTGTTTTTGAATTTTATTTTGCCAGTGAACAAAATCTGGACTTTTTTTTTATTACCTTATCCCTCCCAAGGCTGTTCGTGCATTCATCCATGGGCACGCTGTATGTGAAAAGCTTCATTGGCCTATGAGTGAACTACACTGTGTCATCCTGGTAGTAGCTAGATGTGAATTGTAGTGGTGGTTGGCTGCTGCAGTTTGTCGCTAGACGATTTCTGTGCTTTGACTGACTAAGGTAGGCTACAGTAGCGAAAGCAATCTGGTTGGTTAAAGTTCTAATATTTAGGGCCTATTTGTGTGCGTTTAGGTAGCTTTTGAAAAGTTTGTGGGCTGGAAACCATCAGCTGTATCCGGCAACACTTTCTAGTCCTGTGCTCATACCTAGCTTTCTCAGTTTAGTTCAAGCCTAAAACAGTCAGTATTCTCCAAACAGTTGGGCCAGATGTACAACAATTATCATATTTATATACTATAGTTTCAGAGCCTATATAAAAAAAGAGCAAATATACAATAGTTTGCCATTTGACTGAAAATGAATAACGCAGTTGTCAATTTCTCGCATGCAAGAGTTTGGGTCAAAATGTGACCATTTTAAAAGCCACCGTACGATATTTCTTCATTTACCATCTGGCAACATGGTCTCAGCTACAGCCAAATCTTTATAAAACATGGGTAACAGACAGCTGTTAATTTTTATACAATTATGCAGATGAGAGCATTCAAGCAGGACGTTACAGAGCGCTGTGGCCGACCAGCACCAATGTGCTACTGACATTATCTGTAGGTGGTAATATCAAAATAATGGAGGCAAAAATGGTTTATCTTTGGTAATAGGGGGAAAGTCATACACGTGACTCATTTGTCTCTGGCTTCTTGTAAATAATTCCATCCCGGCTGTGTTCAAAGACAACGGTTTGTTAGAGCCCAGAGTTACTTATTTATTGTTGGTGTGACCAACTACAGCAGTCTCTGGCAAAGAATGACTCATTTGAGCTTTCTTGTTAAAAGTTTTTGGACCGTTTCTGTTAAAGCAAAGCCCCCAAAAGAGCAAAAGAGCTACCCTAGTGGTTATAGAGGAAACATGGCCGTGCAAACACGCCAAGATCTGTTGAAGAGTACTCCCACCCTAAATATATGAGCTTATTCTAAACTGTATAAAACACAGTGACTTATAATAACACTTATGACAAAGCAATTATGCAAATCTGTGATTATTTTCTAATATCAGCATCTTGTGAAATACGAGTCTACAGGTGAACATCTTGCAAAATGTCCTCTATTTCTAAAACCACATTGAAGGCCTTTAAAAAGGCACAAACAAGATTTTATGAAACTAAGTTAAAGCTATGTACACTGAAAAAATATTAATAAGATGTAGTTTGTCTCTTGATATAATTATGTGTTGAATTCGTCTACATTTGTTCAAAATACAAGTCAGTCATTTTGATTATTTTTTTTACCATTAACAAGCTATATTTTAGTGGCTCAACAAATCTTTTGAAGACCCCACAACACACAACTAGCTTGTTGTATTTACTCTGTTCCAACTGCGCCCTCATGTAATGAAAAAGGAAAAAGTGGGAGACTTGATTTTAAGGTACGAATTAAGTTAATGTTAGCGAAATAGTTGGTTAATTACCGCAGTCTATCAGCTTTTATATTATTGTAAGTTAGAAAGTAATATAACTGGAGACTGTTGATGTAAGTTGTTACATCAAATTAACAATATCAAGTGGCTTCAAGAGACTTTTTATGTGAAACTAATGTCAGCAAATTGTTTTTAAAATACTTGATTCAAGTTTAATTTCAAGCTAACGTTTGTAAATGACTAATTTAAAGTAAGCAGAGATGTGTTCTTACCTTTACGTAACGTTAGCTTACGGAGCTAACAACGGTTAACCGTTAGCTAACACCGTTAGCAAAGGGTTTAACCTGTAAATCCGCCATGCACTGATAAAAAATACGGTGCTCCATCTACTTAAAAGAAGTAAATCAACCTTCTGCGTCAAACAAGAGGAGTCTTTGTTGGTACAACATTAATTCTGTAAGTAAAGTCAACTTACTTTCACTTTTTTGCGTGTAAAGTCAACTTGTAAGCTGAATAAAAGTAAAGTAAAAAGAAAAATATCATCTCCGAAACTAAATAGACTTTACTTACAGAATTAAATGTTGTACCAACAAAGACTACTTTTGTTTGCTGTACGGGTTAAAGTGGTGCAAAAAAAAAAGAAGAAAAAAAAGTGGTTGTAGCACCATATTTTTATCAGTGTCATTTGTTCCTTTTATTTCTTTATTTTTTTTCCCAATTTAATAAATAAATAAATACGTTTGATACTTTGCCATGACCAGATTCAGGAGATTGAGTTTTTCTTTAACTGCTTAGAAAATATATATTGTTGTTTTGTTTTATTTTTTAATTACTGACCTGATCATACTTCAGATTATAGAAACTGACACATTTCTGTGGCGTTGACACCAGATAAAATGGATTTGTATGTGTGACATCTTTGAGTGGTGCTGACAGACTGTAGTTGTTGTCTTTGTTTGTGAATTAATCACTGGTTAAAATATAAAACAAAGACAAATATCCTTAGCCAGTGTAAAATCAATATATTAAAACCTTTATTTAACACAAAATGCCAAAGTAAAGGGTTTATACTAATGTGCATTCAGTCACATCAAGAAACATCGAGAAAAACGGTTGACTTTGACAGTAATTCCAATAATTTTATAGACTTCATCGTGCAGTGGCGCGCAGTAATTCGAATAAAGTCAATGTTAACTAAACACAAGGGTACACTTCAAGGTTTACCTTACTCTTGTATTTGAGTTCCCTGCTTGTCCTCCATTTCAATGCACTTCTTTACTCTACTACAGCTGTTTTTACTTTGCAAATAAAGATTTTAGATACAAACCATACAAGAGGCTCATTAGACTGTAGAATAAGCTGATTATAGGAGATTCAAATTGCTCCACAGCTATCAGCCTTAAAAATACCACAGATAAAACATGTTTACATTTACATTTTCATATATACTCAATGTATTATGTATATATATATATTAAAGCTGTTTAAGTGGCGGTTGTATTATTATATTTTAAAATATATACTACTACCTTGTCCCTGGCCTTTAACTCTTTCTGTTTTGTTGATAATATTTCATTTATTTTTATTCTTGCTACTTATACGTAAGTGAACCTTGCATAACTGTGAGTTGACCCATTACACTAAACTATTATATTACTCATAATTAAATGTAAACGTAATAACACAGCCTGATTAAGTGTGGACGGTTGTAAAGTCATTTAAAATGTATTTCTTCCTCTAGAAAAAAGAAAAAGCTATTTCAAACACTGACGTGTGAACCCACTACTTGCTATCTGACACCCTTAGATTTTTATTTTGGTCATAAATGCACCAATAACATGAAAATGTGACAGTAGTAACAATGACCTTTAGTGTCAAGATTATTTTTTCTGTCAGCAATTTATTTGCCCGGCCTGTCAGACGCAGTAGCGGGTTATCTGCCCAAGTCTATAAGCTCTTTTTATTTCTTTTTTTTTGTTGACAGTTAATGTATAACCTAGTGTGAGAGGCATCAGCACATTTCCTTTTACCTCATACGGAGATCGATGTTTGGTGTGGCTTCGCTGCGAGGGAGCTAAATGGGATCATTGTCAAGAGAGTAACACATCTCATCCTGGCGAGAGAAAATAGAAAGGTGTAAAACTGCGCATCAAACCGAACAGTATACAGAATAAACATAACCACGATTCTCCCAGAAAAAGCTGAGAGTTATGAAACACCTGCCGTCCTCCTGTGACACAATCCTCTCAGTGGTCAGCTTGTAATGATAAGCTCCAATCCGTCTATAAGTGTATAACCTGTTTTTACTGTAAACATGAACTTTGATAGGAAAGGTCTCACAGGAGCTCTTCTGAATCCACTTTGTTTATTTAAGTCAGCTTTTGAACAATTAAGATTCTGGCTCGGTGCCACCTAATGTGGAACCCGAGTTATCTATTATTTCATGAGTAAAGAGAAAAAGCTTCACACTCAGTCAACCATGGAGTCTGTCTTGTCCCCCTGTGATTTCTTAAAGCACCTGCAGTTACCTTCCTTGAGTCACCATCGGACATGGCTCTCTGTTCTGGTAAACCTGATCCCTCCGGAGAGCTGCGCTACATCCTGTTTATGTTGTGTTGGTGATTGCTGATCAAAGCTGGCTAGACACATAATCTACACCATACTTCAGGCAATAATTGAAGGTATAAGAATGAATAAATAGCTTAAAATGTGAAAAAATGTGAAAAATACGATTATTTAAAAAAAAATTATACTTTGTGTTGTGTGTTCAAGTGCAACATTTTGGTACAGACACAACAGACATGCACCACTGCTGACTGTTACGTCCATTATTAACACCAATGTTACTAAGGTAGATCATTTTTAAGGAGCTAACACTGTTATAAATATTTAACATAACAAAATTAACTAGTTTTTAGGCTATGTTGCGACCACAGGGTTAGCACTAGGACCAACCCCATTCTGCTGATACTGCATCTCCCAAATTATTATAGTCTTGACAGCAATACACCCAATAAATACAAATCACACAAATATGCTGGCACTAGAGGAAGATCCCAAGACACCTCACCTGGTGACTATGAACACCTGGACAGAATTTAGAGCCAAGCGGAAATGTGAAGTGCGTGGAAACTACAGGAGAATGGACATAAAATACAGTGGGGATGTCCATGGTTTATGTATACACAACCACTTGCAGTTTAGACTAATATTTAACAGCAATAGCCGCAACTCAGCGCATTTTAAAGGTGCTAACGATGCTATGAATAGATACAGATAATTGATACACACAACAAAAGTAGCTAGGCACGGCAAGATTAGCGCTAAGGCTTTGAGCAAATGCAACGCTTTGAGGTAGATGCTAATGTGAGCATACCAATGATAGGCCTAATGCTGTGAAGATGGTACAGTATTTTCCACATCCACCATCTTGGTTTAAAGAGCTTGCATGCTTATGTACCCAAGTCACGTAAGCAAATGTGAGGGATCCAAACAAGTGTAGATCATCTAGTGGATATTCAGACCAGAAACTACAATTTCATGGTCACCAGATGATGTATCCTACACTTTGTAGTATCACCCTACTTTCCCTCCCTAGTGCCACCATGAGGAGAACATTTGTGGTGTTGAGGTTTTAGCATTTTTGAAAACAGAATGCACATAAATAGAAATCATATGCATGAATACATTCTCAGTTTCAACAAAAGTTTTCAAGGAATCTCATTATTTATTTTAATCTCTCTTTAAAACAAATAGAGTAGACCGTGAGTTGAGAGTCAATGAAGATTAAAGACAGTGAAGTAAAGGTGGAGGTGGTGTCAACAAATCTGCACTCAAAAACCCATTTTCCAAATCTGCCCCCCCCCCTCGACCCCTCCCCTCACCGCCGCTCCACCAGTGGACTCTGGCCCTCTGTCTCCACGCTCCTCTGCTCATCCCTAAAATTAATTCATCCGCACATCTCTGTCCCCTGAACACCACATTAACCCTGACCACGGGAGGCATCCTGATGGAAAAAAATGTCCCTCTCTGGCATCGCGGTGAAACATCGGTTTGACCTTTCCACCTCAGACCCTCTCTCTGCTCCTTTCCCACCCTCACGTTCAGCTCCTCGACGGTTTTACTCCAGCTCCGCGTGTAATGGGCGGCCAGCTCAGACCGCTCAGCTTTATTAAAGACTCAGGAAACAAATCTAAGTGGGTCAAAAAAGAACTGTAATGCAAAAGCAAACATCTAATTAAGCCACCCCGCTCTCTAAACATGTCAGTTGTTGCTATGCATTTGTGAGGAAGACTCATTTCGGCAGGTCACGCCACACTGGCTGCTTTCTGGAGGACAGAGAAACTGTAATTGGGGGCCATTAGTTGTTGCCCAAGACTAGTCATGCAGGATTAGTTTGTAGATTGAGACATGGTGACTGCACAGTCCCACCGCCTGGATCACTGTCCCCTACCTGTGTGACTTCCCCACCCCCAGACCTCTCCCGACCTCCATCACCAAACCCCCTGCATGACCCCCCCTCCTCAGTGGACCCCCCTCAAACACACACACACACCATACAAAGCACATACCTCACCACGTTCTTTGTTTTTTTGCATTGTCTTCAAACAGACCTTGAGTCAGGGCCAGCAAGACCCAATCACAATCACATAAAATCCGTTTTATAACTGCTTTAAAAATCTGCCAGGACAATCTAAACCCCATCAGTTACGTTGCTGGCAGCACCTGCACAACCTCAGTGTTTGTTACCACTGTTTACCTGTGCTGTGGATGTGAATGAATGAATGAATGAATGAATATAAAAAGTGTGGTGAGGGGTGGTTAAATGCTTTCAGTTAAATAGAGGATAGTAAAAGTGCAAAAACAACCCATCACTGTCCATTCCAGTGACTCTAGTAATAAATATTGAGAGATCATCAACAACAAGCAGTTTCCCCGACGTCCTATTTCTGAACCTTTATTGGAAAACAGTCAAATTACAGCAAGATAATATAAGCTGAATTCCGGCAAGTTAAACAAAAATAGAGATGAATGAATTAAAAGTTAACCAAATGAACTGAAAATAAAGTGAGCAGAGTTTAACTAGAGAAACTAAACTAAAACTATGCTAATTCAATATAAATCGAGACTTTTAAAGTGAACTGGACCACGAAACTACAAAAACATACACATCAACTGAACATAAATTGAATTAAGCTAACCTAAGTTGAGCTAAGCTAAGCTAATGTATTTGTTAAACTGAAATGAAAAATAAGAAGAGTCCACTGGTGGGCTAAACTAAAAAGAGTAAAATTAATTCAGATTAGCCAAACTAGAAAAGGGTAGGTCAAACCCTGAGCTGCGCTAAACCTAACCCATCCAAATTTAAAACACAAGTTACTTTAAGATCAGCTCAACTGAGCTAAGCGAAGATGAGCAAATCCAAGTAAAACACAACTGATACAAACTTTTTACAATAAACGGATAAACTAAGCTGAACGAACCCAGATTAAGCTAAACTGTTTTTACTCAGATGAGATGAACCAAAGATAAATGGCAAACTAAACTAAGCTAGGATAAGCTAAGCTACTTAGATAAACTACAAGTAAACCAAATTATATTTAAGCTTAACAAAACTAAACTACCAACATGAAGAACAACTAAACAAAGATTAAGCTTCACTTCAGTCACCTAACATCTTCACAGACATGTTGTTTGTATATTTATTATTTTAATTTTCTAAATTCCTCCGCAGACATTTGTCTTAGTAGATCATCTAAAGTCGATCAAAGGGCAGTATGTCTCTCTGTGGTGGCACGAGGTCCCACTTGTCTGAAGGTTTTTAAGCCTGAATACGAGTTATGTTTCACAGTCCGGGAGCCACCTGTAACCAGCAAGCGAGCCAGTCTGTCACAGTTTCACAGTCCCTCTCATAAAGAGTTGCTCTGCTTTATGACCTTATTGCCCAACGTCACATGCCTTCAGTGCCGGGATATGATCCGAGATAAGGCAAGAAAGTACCGAAACAAGTCCCTCTCTTCTTTCCTTACTCTGCTCATTTAGGTTAAACGTCGCAACGGGAAAATGATGAGGTTACGTTTTCAAAATGTTGTGACAAAGGCTTTTAATTAAACATATATGTATTTGAAGAGAGAAAAGTCATGTGTGAGTGATTCTCTCTTTTTATCAGGTCCGAGGAGAGAATATCACCCCACTTCTTTAGAAGGTATCAAAGAAGGTCTGAATCACAGAGTTTTATAAATCATGTCTTCACGATAAGCTGATTACCTTATCCTTGACAGCAGCGCTCAGCGAGGGCAGTAAAGGAGCAGGATTACGAGGTGATGGTCCATAAAGGGTTTGGCTCAGATAAGACGGTTTGTGGGAGTGAGAGGCCTGGTGACTTTAGGTCAGTAGAAACCAGGTTGTCTTACCGTCAGTCGGGTCAACTCTGACACATATTACTTCACAACACCCTGGATGTGTGGTTGAGTTTTTAAAAAACTTAAGCTTCAAAACAAAGTTTCCAACCGCACTTTCTCAGCCGTCCGCGAGCATTTGTTTTTTTTGTATGTGGTTCCAGTAGTGTCTGAGCAGACAAGGTCATAAAAATGTTGCGGCCCATGAAAGGCAGCCATTTCAACCTTTAACCTGCTCCTCACTTAGTCATGCAGGATGTTTGCCAAGATGTGAAATGACTTTAAAACTGAGTGTTATGTGGTTGTTTGCACACGCGTGTTGTTTTTATAATGCTGTGGAATTTAAAACATTAAAGCTGAGGCATCTGAGCTTATTCTTCTCCGTCCACTCTCTGGTGGCCTGATTACATTTTGTGTGTACACTGTCATGCCTGCAGTCACAATGAAATTCCTCCCCGCTGAGGTCCACCTTTCTAATCTTCACAATGGCTCTGTTAATGAGCCTAATGGCATATGAGCGATACCACACCTGAGTGAAACTGTGCGGGGTGACTGCTTCACCAACTTCCCGCAATGCAATGCGAGCCTCCGTGGCTTTCATCCATTCGGAGGAAACCATTAGAACAAACTGCTCTCAGGTGCAGCAAAGCAGACCGGGCATGATCGTTTATGAACCAGATCACCTCTGGATGCCCTACGCAAGGACAAAGCACAGACTTTCTGCGTGCAAACTCTCGAAGCCTGCCTACTCATGTAGTGAAAAATGTAATTTTTTTTTTGCCTTACGTTCTGTATAATCAGTAACAAAGTTTCCCCCTTAGTCTGGTGGAAATCCACCTTTCTGCCAAACTTCCTGTTGTATATTTCCTTATTACCCATTAATGGGAATGACTGTCTAATAAAACATGTCTTGTGCTTTCCAAATGTTTGACGTATAAATACTACAAGACACTACAAGACAGTATGTTACTGATGTCCTACTGAACATGGAAAACTAAATTAAATCCCCATTTATGAACAAATCATACTTCAGAGGGATTTTTAAATTTGTAGTTATTGTCATTTTAAATATATGATCCACCTCAATCACTAGAGCTGCACTTTTCATTTCAGATTTACAAAGACAGAAAGAACCCTGTCTCTATGAAGAGAAAGGTTTCCCTCTGGTGGTCAAAAAGTGGAAGTGCTACAGCTCAGAGTAAGAGACGGACTGTGTCACAGTATGAGGGTGTACGGTTATGTAATGCTGTTTAACAGCTATAATACATTAATGTCAATCATGCAGTGCGTTATCTATATGTAATTATCTGTACAGTTTTTATATAGAGGATACTTTTTCTATGTTTGTGTACATTCTGTATGTGTGTTATTATCTAGGCCTATTAAATGCCGCACAAGGTCCTTCCTTCCGAATTTAAAACCAATATACAAGTTTTCTAAAACTTTGCAGGAATCACCAGTCTTAATAAAGAACACAGACATGTCAAAAAAGAGAAGACCTCCTAGTCTCCTATACTCAAACTAGGACACTGATCGGAGACGTTGTGGAGTGGTTCCAAGCAAACCATCTACTCCAAGACCAAGGAGCCGGTCATTGATTTCAGGAGGAAGAGGACACCAGAGGAGACCGTCACCATCGAGTAGTGGACCACTACAAGTACCTGGGAGTCTACATAAACAGCAGACTGGACTGGAGGGACAGCAGTGACGCTGTGACGAAAGGCCTCAGTACTGGTATGTTGCAGTACCAGCAAAAAGGACATAAATAGGAACGAGAAATTTGATCTGTGAAATTGATCTGATTTGTCTCAGCGTGGGACAGGAGGTTACTGGACAAACTGCTCTCCATCATGAACAATCTGTCTCATCCGCTACACCAGACTATAGAGGGGCAGTGGAGCTCATTCTCATTCTCATTCACAGACTGATTCAGGACTTCATTCATACTCTATCCGCCTTACAACTCAACTCACATTTCTGCTACAGTTAATGCACATAGTTGTATTATTCCTATGTATGCAAACTTTTTTCTTCCATCTCTTTCATGTACATTTGTACACGTGCTAATTCTGTAAATCTTTGGTTATATTATTTTTATTCTATTTTATGAGGTTTTGCTCATATTTTATTGGTGGTGTTTCTTTTTAAGAGTATTTTTAAGTGCAACTAAGCCACTGTGTCTAATTTCTCTCGTGGATGATTAAAGCAAGTCTATGTAAGTCTATAATATATAAAACTGCAGATGTTGTGCTTTCATGTCAATCCTCCATCAGGATTCCCACTAAAAACCTCAGCTCAGTTGTAACTCGCTGATATTTTTCTAGATGTGGCTGGTTGTGGAGACCAATGACGAGAACATGCCTTTTTTGTGCATCCGGCTCCAGATCAAAGATACAGCAGCTCCAGATAACAAATTCCATTTCTATACAAAGATGCTCCAGATGTGAAGAAACATCTACCATTAGAACATGTTCACTGTTCTAACAGTCGCCTTTAAGGCGTCGTTGCTGCTCGTTCTCTGACGTCAGTGCGTCAAGGCCTTGAATTATACTCAACACATCTCGTGTTTTCCCCGCTCTAATGAGTCAAAACGTCAATGGAAACCAACGGTGGAGAGTATGCAAAGTACTGTTTACTAATAGATGTGTCATTACCCTGGGAGGACTGTGTGTGGATGGAAACATTCTTCTTTTCAAGGATTTTCATGCAGAGATGAATTCAACGTACATTGTCCCAGACGGCAACGCCGCATACTTCAACCTACACACCTTGTAACTGAGGCTCACGAGTCCAGTTGCTGCTATTGTGCCACATTTTCTCTGGTTTTCTCAACATCCCTGATGTTTGAGTCTGAGTCATTTGCCTCCACGTTATGCCGGCGTTAAGTCCACCCACTGGTCATCTCGCAGTCTATGAGGGATCTGCAGAGCACAAACATTCGCCACGTCAATGAGAGCCGCGCTCCGAACAAAAGAGGAGGGTATTTTCAGCCTGAGCTGAAACGACGGCCTGTTTGGTGAGATTCGGGCTATTCGAATGTTTTTCCCACCATCCCTGTGAAGAGCAGTTTGAGAGCAGGGGGATAAATGGTCATTGTAATAAATAGATATTTTAGAGGCCATTCAGAGAGAGTGTGAAGGATGGAGCTACATCTGAAACCATCATAAAACAATATCTTTTCAAGCAGGACTATAATATCATTTATCAGTCTTAAGGAATTTTGGTGACACATGGTAAATGGTCAAACTTAACGTCTAAAACTGGCCGCGGATAAATATTTCATCCACATGCATCTTTAATTTAAAAGCAGTCGGGGTTTTTCATTTCCATCGTCCAGTCAATTATCTGTTTGGTCTAAATGTGAATGTGCTCTGACCGTGAATTACAGCTGTGTGTGGGAAGATGGATGAAGGCAGCCAGCGGCTATGAGAGAGAAAGCAGGCAGGTATGTGGGGGGAGGAGGGGCTGATGGGAAAAACAGTGGTGAAAAACAGTGGTGAAGGTTTGACGGAAAAGCAGCCGAGGCTCCTCTGACGCACTTGTGCTAAAGCGAGTGAGACCTTTGTGATAACAAGTTGTCTCCAGCGTTATCCAGAGTCTGCGTGATACAGGCGGATTTTCTAACTCACTAAGCAAAGTTGCAAACGAATCCAAAGAAGAGGAAATTTTCTTCAAAAGCATTGCGCAGTCATGAAAACTCACAAACGAACACAGCCTCCCCAGTTAACTCCCAAAAAGTGTATCTCATTTCATCCGCCACGACCTCAGTCTGTCTCTAGAAATTATTCATTAGTCACTTGTCCTTTAATTTGTCTGCTTTTGCGGCTCTGCTCGCTCTTGTTCTAGATTTCCACTTACAGACATCACGTAACTGCAGCACAAAGTGAACGCATTACACAAGAGGCAGGCGGCCTGTGCTACTTTTATCAATGAGAATACGGCTGCCCAGGGCTGTAAACACCAACACCCTAGGTTGTATTGTAGGTGCGATCACCACAACGAAAGGAAACAGAATCTTGATTATATCATGATGCACTTACGTCTGTCCTGCTGTTTGTCATCTGAACCACGTCCGTCTGACTCGACACTAATCAGTCAAACCAGTTGATATATTCTTTAAACGTGGCACATTGATGAAGGACTCGAGTTTGTGCTGCATCATGTAAAAAAAAACACAACAATGGAGGCGAAACCGTTATTGAAGAGTCTGAATGTAACTGATAACTCTCACTTGTTGCTTGGGTTATACTGTGGGAGAGATATTCAAAGTGATCGATGCTGCACAGGTTGAGATATCCTGTCTTACTGTCTCTTTCTATGGGACTATCCTCCAAAATAACCTAATTCTACATTTCCATTAATGCAATTCGGTGGTCTCTGTGCATTAGATTGTCCTGCTTGGTAAATCACAACATTTTTAAAACTCTGAGTTTAGCATATAAAAAACATGTGGGTAGTACTTTGCAAGACAGAAAAAAACACCTTCTAAAAATACAATTAATTCCTTAAAATCTAAATAGTCTAAATAATGTAATCTTATATATTCAGTTTGTTATCAGCATTACTAAGGAATGTGTTTCTGTGGTAAATCTCACAGCTTGTGTGCAGCATGTATCACACAGATGACTGATGAGCAGCCAAATGTCTGATAGATCGAGCCATATGGTCAAACAGCTCAGCGCTGCAGTGACTGGTGTCGTGTGCTTTGTGCTCCTTGTCACAGAGCGAAGGTCTGACACACTTGTTGCTATGGACCGTTTCTCATTTATGAAACGCTGCACCTTCGCCGTTTTGCCTGCAGCTTTACCACATGAATACTAAAGCGCGCGCGTCGTCTTCTCCCTCCCGTGCGTCATTCATCATGCTCGGTCGTCTGTCATCTCATTCCATTGTCTATTGTGTTGGGATTTATTGTAGAACTGCCAGTTTTTTTGGTTTGCTTTCTTCATTTTGCGTCGTTGTGCAATAACGAAAAGGTGAATGAAAAGCTGCACGGTTGCATTTGTACAAGGGACCTAAATTACCTGAATGAAACTAGAGCAGCATCTAACAATAATTTCATTATGCAGCCTGTTCATGTCCTATTTTTCTCTTGTTAGATAATTTTAGAAAAAAAAATGTCCATCAAAGTCCAAGGTGACTTCAGTTAAAATGAGAAATGTTTAAATTACCTGAATTTATCGAGTTTACCATTTTGAAAAGTAGAAATGCACAAGTTTAAAAGGCGATGACCCGTTCTTCTCCTAATGAAGAGTATACATTAAATTAATTAGCATTACCACACAACTTTGTCTGATTCTGCTGCTCAAGTCATACCTAATCTGTTACGACCATTAGCTTAGCTGGGCTAATTTTAGTCTACGTCAGCTATCACAGTACAGCTGATGATACTGGGTAGAATGTCATAAAAAGTAATAAATGTCCATTTTCTTTCTTAAAGAGACTTAAACATGACTGTCGAGTTTAGTTTTTTGCATGAAATACGAAGCTCGCACTAGCTGCTAGTTAGCTTAATAAAGCGTTAGCGTATTTTTTGAGTTATAGTAAAGTTTGCGTTCAGGTTGTTGATTTTTTTTCAAAAATTTCAGACAGACAACACATGACTTCTGTTACTTTGTGTTTGTGTGTTTTTGAGCTGTGCTACCTTTGCTTATTTCCCCATTTAAAGCATTTAAATGTGTGCTAAGCAAAGTTAGCTCGTTGCTAACTTTGCTAGTAGCATCTTGATAAACTATATCATGGAAAGAGTGTGATTTGAGGGTAGTGAAGTTATAGCCAGCCACCAGTTAACTAGTTAGCTAATCTGGCTCCATTTTAAATTTAAAAACACTTGTCTACGCAACAGCAAAGCTAACTTGTTGTGAAGATACGTTTTTGTGAAAATACATTTGTGAAGATACGTTTTTTTCTTTTCCCCTCTTGGGGAAAAGAAAAAAACGGTGCATTTCAGTGTTTGGTTGAATGTTTTCCATACAATGACAAAATGAAAGGCCACAGTGTAATAAGTCAACAATTATTATTTTTTTATTTTATCGAGTTTATACGATTTTGGTTCTGTAGCAACCTACTGGATATCTCTAATGAAGTGCAATTGTACTCAAGCCAGTTACAGTTGAGAGCAATGACAGGCACACGTTTTGTGCAAATTTAACAGCATCGGAACGGCTCCTACATATACACAGCAAAAATACATGCCAGAGGAAAACAATACTAAATCAGTTTACATTGACAATAGTTAGGAAGACGTCCCTCGACAAAACAACCCAAGCTAAAAGTTCAGTCTGGTGTTATCCAGCTGTAGGCTAAAACTCTCCAGTCCGTCCTCCAAAAGAACACATTTAATAAGAATTCAAACATCGTGCATTGCCATTTCAAACTAATTATACTGACATTACTAAATGAAAAACCCAAATCAGTAATAGACAACAGATAAACCCGCTTGCTGTTGCTTTAAGACGTCCAACCGCTCCGTCTTTCCTGCACGTCTGGCAGTACACTGGCAATGCAAAACTAAAGGTTTAGGGGGGTGGGGTGATGCAATCTTGGAAGTATCACAAGCCACATGAGACGACACAACCATCTGAAACACAGGTAGCCGTGGTGGATGTTTCATCTAAAACACCTCGCTAATGCTGCTTCATAACAAGACAAGACACACGTCGGCTCGGTCCGTTATCTACATAGTCAAAAGTTAAACAAAGAGCTTTAGTTTGTGTCCGGAAACAGTTAAATAAATTGTGGTTTTTATCCTCCAAACATGCAGGAACACAGGATTATAAGACGGAAATGCCGGGTGGGTGAGTTGGGAGATTTCGATAACCAGTCGGTAGCATTACAACAGACATGACAGGCTGTGGCCCGTTTTTGCGAGCCTGGATTGCGCCATTGTCCTTCACAGTGAATATCTACGAGCTGACAAACTAAACATCCCAGGAAAACGCTTTCACTGGTTTGTGTTGGTTCCAAAAACGTCAAGCGCGTCGGATGTTGTGACATCTTTTCTGAACACGGCTGCTTAAATTTCTATCTTTTCTGAATCCCGATTGAAAACAATAGAAGTGTTTGTATCGTGCGAATATCCAGACGTGACTGGTTAGACAACTGTAGAGCATTAAAATATTTGCTCCATTAATAAACTTCTTTTCATGATCTTTAAGATGAATTGCTGTACTGGTGCACGCAGTATGTTTTTGTACCATCTAAACCGGCTCATTACAAGTACTGGCAATGCCACTTGTGAGGGAAAGCAGATGCACCACTACATTCTACAGCTTTCCTTTTATTATACAATCAAGGGCCACATTGAAATCTTTTACAACCTAGAATTTAAACAGCATCAACAAAAACTACTTCAGTTGCATTCAAATGGCAACTATTGAAAAGTAAACTTACTGTAACATACATATTAAATAGTGTATAGTCCATGCAATTGCGCACGGCCGGTTTTGCATCGTTATGGTATGTCGTTATTAGTGTATGGGAGACATCAGCCACCAGTGCATTTCCAATTTAGGCTCAGGGAGAAAAACTCCTCAACACCCATCAGAAACGTCTCAGCCGGACTTGAAAAGCAAGATGGCCACTTGGCCCAAATAGAAGTAAATGAAATGCTTCGTCTCGTGGGTGACGTAGCTGCCGAAGTTCCTCCCGACGATGCAGTGCCAGGTGGGGTTGTACTTCTTGTCAAATTCCTGAAAAGAGTCAAAAAGGAAAAGAGGGGTGGGGATTAATCAACTTCAAATCAAAATGCAGAACCAATGAGTGCAAAGAGCATATAGCACCAGAGACGATATCATGTTTAAGTCTGAGAATACATTTTATTTTTATTATGGGTTCACCTGATTATTAATGTGATTTATATACTTCACATTTATATATAGTTTTAAAAAACTCAAAAGATAACACGCAATAAATGCTACAAATTCTGGGCAAGTGCAGATGAGGACTTGAAATAGCTTTACATAATACTTGCCAGTTCATTAGGTACACTAGAGAAAATAAATGCATTGCAACATAAGAGTCCTGCATTAAATCTTTATAATGGTTGTGGTATTCAACATTGGTTTAAAAAATAACTGAGAGAACTATTGATTCATCTGAGTTTTATCTGAGGTTTGTCGTACTATTGAATTGTGATGTGTTTCATTGACACATGTTTCTATTATTATGACAACTCTATGTTAGTCAATGTCCTAGGATTAATAACAGAAACTCTTTGGTGTTTAATTCATTCCAGTTTAACAGCACCACAAACTACATCCTGCAAAATGATGAAACAAATACCACCTTCAAACTGAACATTGCAACAGTCATTATTGGGGGATTTAGTGCAGGACTGTTGGGATGTTTTTGTTTTCACTAGTACCTAATGAACTGGCATGTGACTGTATTTTTTTTTTAATCAAAACCATGTTGATCTGTGCTATTTTATTTTTAAATATATATTTTATTATCTTGTTTGTAAAGCGATCTGTGAAGTTCCACCTTCACGCAAGTTTGGTTTGTAGGCTACTCTCAGGCTGGCACAAATAAAATATGAAATGTCCAAATGTGTGGAGGCCCTCTCTTTGGTATCTGGTTGTGAGTATAAACAGAGTGAATTGTGGGAGACGTGTGAACCAGAGTAATAAAAAAAAATGGTTTAAAAAAAAAGAAAATCCTGGCCTTGATCACAAGAGCCTCATCTCCGAGCAAAAAATAGATCAGAGAACACAAAAGGCTCTGAATTTGCGGATCATGTGCCACCGGCGAGAAGCTGCCGAAGCTCTGCTGGGATCCGTCCACGCTCCCTGTCCTGTCTCACCTTCTTGATGTAGGCTGCAATGTCCTTCTCTATGTTGTACTTCTCCATGGCCTGTGTGGCACAGTCCACGGCGTCCTGCTGCATGTCCTCGGACATGTCTGCATTCTTGATCACAGCTTTCCTGTCAGTCATGGCTGAGGATGATGATGATGCCTGCTGAGGAAGACAGGATGATGAGGAGAGAGAAGGAGGGGGGGAAGCGGGGGGCACGTTCACTCAGACGTACCGCACTGAAAATTAACACCGCACGTGGTGATGATGAGGATGGTTCAGGCCAGAAAGATCAAAGCAAACGCACGCAGAAAATGCCCATTTCCAAAAGCGCATTACTGTTAGTTTTGGTCACTAACGCAGATCCGAATCCAAAACTTACGCATGTGTATTTTTGCTTATGTCCCCCAACTACACGATGACTTGAGCGTTGCATAGATTGGCTGCGAAACTTGATACAGGTGGAGTTAAATTACTTGGCAAAATCACTTTGGGATAAAAGCAGCCTCTGCATTCGAGGGGGGCAAAAGTATCAAAATGTATCCAGGTAATTATCAGCCAAGAAAAAAACAAAACCCAATACGCCTCTTCTTTCCTTGTGACAACACAGTCTATCTGTCTAACCAGTCGAAATGCATTACAGTAAGAGATCACCATCATAAAGAGAAACTCGAATCATATCCAACACAACATGCAAGTGTGAGGAGAAAATCTGCAACTCACCTTTTACTGAGCCGCCTGAGAACACTTGCCTTCTAAAAATATGTTTCACGGCAGCCAGTGGGGAAGGTTTAGATGATGCTGCGGCTAATTGCTTTTTAAAGATTTACACAATAAGCATGTAGGTAGGTTGGCTCTCTTGCTTGTGCTCCGGCAGCTCTCCGCCCCTCTGCTGCATGCTGCACCCTGTCATTGGCTGGGCCGCAGCCTCCCCGTGTTTTCAGAGGGTTTTTCACCAGCTCCCGTCTGCCGGCATCTTATTTCATCCCACAATGCATCATTCACGGTATACGCCGCTGACTGTGGGCTAAAAGAGACCTTGCTGTAGGTAGGCACCGCTCGGCCGTGCGTAAAGGCTTCTCTCCCCAGTCACAGTGGAGCTTTGCCTACACACGCATTAGTATCGCGTTAGTATTTATGTATATTTTCCATTAGACACCAGTTACAAGGTGGGTTTCTAAAATAGTGGAAATGCACCGCATTAATTGTTCTGCGCATGCGTAATAGTTGACGATTTCATACTTGCGCTCATGTTGCAAATAAAAACAAACTATCGTGTCTTTGTTTGAAAGTTTTATTGAAAATGCTAAGAGAAAGAAAAAAGATTAAGCAAAATAAAACATACAAACTACTCCCAAAATGAACCCCCTTCCCAACCCTCCCCAATTATTATTATTTTTTTTAAAATTCCTTCATACCAGGCATCTACGACTCCATCCTTTGATCCAACTTCCTGGTCCTCAGTTTCGTTTTCTTGTAAAATAAAGCCATTATCACTGAAAAAAACTTTTAAAGATAGGCAGGGGGGCCTAATCGAAAGGAGAGGGGGGAAAAAAAATGTTGCTCTGGGACTCCTAGTTCTGAATTCAATTCTCATTTGAATCCTGGAAATCTGCTCCCGTTCCGAGCATCCATCCTTGCCTATCCCTTTCCTAATCGATCCACTCATCCAGCTCCAAGGATTGGGATCCACTGAGCCACTCCTCCAATCAAAACCTTGAAATACCAGGAAGAAAATCAGAGGCAGACCGTTAGAATAATATGTCAAGATTTTTGGGCCTAATTTTTTTTTCCATGTCAGACCAAAGAAAAGAAAATTGCCACTGAGCACAAAAAATCCTATCACTCCCTGAAACATTTTAACCAATGAGGACATTAAAGTTTAAAGTGGGACGCTTTTTTTGGCAGCAAAGCAATGAATCAGATTTTTACATTTAACAGCAAAGATGTTACACTTACATCACAACACTTGATTCTAGGACTGTTTATTCTGTCACAGGCCAGAGTAGCATGTTAAAAACTGTATATATATATAACAAAAGTACAGCACATATGGCTTCGTTAAATGACATGCATGACATGGCAAACCCATCAAAACTTTCAATTTATGGAATATGAAGCGTACCATTGCCTCGACCTGATTGCTCCTAGTTGTCCTATCCTGACCATACAAATGAAATGTGCTCCACAATGGTTTTATTCCAAATCACTTTAATCCTTCTCTTCAGATGTCTAAAGGAAGACACAAGGGTAAAATACAGTTAAGCATTGGGCTCCCCTTTTAAACAGCCCACCCCACATTTCCAAAGAGAGACACTATTAAAAAAAATAGAAACAAGAACAAAATGTCAATCTTCAATACTTGCAAAAACATTGAGTGTCCCTCATGACAGCTCAACGTTTTCGAAGTCCAACACAGCACAAATTCTACTTTTGCAAAAATTGAGGACAGAAAGAAGAGGAGAGAGGGACAAAACAAAAAGGACAAAGCAGCTGGAGAGGGAGGGAAAAGGTTCGAAGAAGGGATGGGGGCGGGATACATCTACATACCAAGATCATCCACATGGACATCAGGACAAGAAATGCCAAAATTAAAAATCAATAGCTGACATCTGGAGAAACTCATAAGAGGTAAAAACAGGAGGATGTACATCAAAAGGGTGAAACATCGGTGGTAGAAAGGTTTAGGAACGGGAGCGAGAGCGGCTGTGCCGCGGCGAGTAGCGGGGCGATCCTCTGCCACGGCCACGGGAATTGCTTCGACTGCGACTGGCGCTGCGACTGCGGCTCCTGCTCCGGCTGCCACGACTGCGAGAGCGTGATCTTCCATAACTTGGGCTGCGGGGACCGTCTAATTTCACACGAATGTAAGCAGTCTCTCCCTGGCGGACACAAGAAAACTTGACATTGAAAAGACTACATTCCTGGCTGCGGTGGAAATACCACAGAGGGAAATAAGGGCCGAGTGTTGGTTCAAAACAAACATGTCCTGAAAGTACTTACCTCCACACAGGAAAGAAACACAATCCATGACAGTTAATCAAATCAGTACACATACCTCATGTGATCGGAATTTGGTGTTGTCCAGCTTTCGAACGGCATAGGTCATGTCCTCTTTGCGCACAAATTCTACAACTCCGGTTCCGTCTCTGTAAACGTCAGCGTAGCACACATCACCCGCCTCACGCATGTGGTCCTTCAGGTCCTGCCAGCTGCCGCTCTGAGGGAGCCCTGAGAAACAATGTTCTGTCAGTTCTGACACATCACAGCTGACTATGCGCGGAGACACGTCAACAAGGAAATCTGTCTTGCTTCAAGACATTTAAATATTTTACTAATGCAAATCTCACACCTTGTTTAGCAACCTGCATAGCTGCGAACTCCCACATGCTTGGCTGTGGCATTATGGGCGCAGGTGCACTGTGCCACTTACCAATCCCTTATGGCAAAATTCGTTCTCTGCATTTAATTAGATTATTTCTGCACACAATAGTGATCACACTTTAAGCATTTTGGGGTTCTTGCTCAAGGCACCTCAGCCATGAACATGGAAGGGTCTCAAACCAGTGACCATACAGTCAGAAGTCTGTTTCTCTAACAAAAGACACTAGTTTCACATCTGGACCAGGACCAGAAGTTTTAGGGTACCTCTGGCTTGTACCTTTCTTGTTCATTGTCCAAAAGTAAAAACTTCCATCCGCAACCTTTAGTTTATCAATACGCAAACATAATCTAATATCATAAATAAAAACGTAACATTTGAACAATATGTTCAATACACTTGCTTGAACTCGCCTTCAACAAAGACACATGCTTTGTGCAAGCAAAACAATCCTCCAGGAAGCAGGAACAACTTGTTACAGCCTCCTGTAAAACAAAACTTGCTGCCAAATAAATGACTAACTAGTTTGCTTACCCGAGACAACGACCCTGTACTCGGAGCGTCTGGATGGTGGCCCATATCTTCCTCTGGGTGCTCCACCGATCCCTCCAAACCCGCCTCTGGAGCCCCTGCCACTCCGGGGAAACTCCACACGCAGTCTGTAGCCGTCGTAGTCGTAGCCATCACGGCCATACACTGCATCATCGGCGTCCCTGTCAATGAAAAACAAAAACCATAGCCTCAGTGCTTCAACATGTATAGTAAAGCTCCCAAACTCACACAGTTAGTGGCAAGCTTTTATCTTTTATCCTTTGTTAATGCGCCTCACGTGCACACAACTGGATTAATTGGCCATATCAAAAAGGCTTTTAAAGACAACAGTACTTGTGTTTAGAGAAGACGTTTCGCCACTCATCCGAGCAGCTGATTCAGTCATTTTTTAAAACTCTTTTTGGACATACCTTGACTTGCATGACTGAGGACCTTCACAGATAGATTAATTTAAATAGCTGGCACAAAGAGACAGTCATGGTTGTAAATTCTCGTTGCGCAGAAAGCGCATTGCCGCCAAATAGCTGCACAATCAAGCGTAACGCTGCCAGAGTACCCATGCAACTCATTATACTGAGCAAGTGGGGGTTAACAGCAGTAGTAACGTAGAGCATGCACAAATGAGAGGTTTTTAAATGATCAAAACCACGCACCACGTGCATACTAGGCCAGCTATATGCAGCGTTAAATAACAGACCCGAAACCGAAAGCAAACATACCACGTTTTGCAACGACAACGTAAAGGACCTCCGGGAAATAGCCGGAGCCCAGAGCAACGCGTTAGCAACACGAGTTTGTTAGCAACACAATAGGGCAGCCACGGGCCTAGCATGCCAACAGTTAGCTCCTTACCGTGGGTCTTCGAACTCAATGAAGGCGAAAGGCGGCCCCCCTCTCCGGTTCTTCAGGTCGATGTCTCGAATCGTACCGTATTTGTAGAATACATCCTCCACGTCTTTTGTGCGAATATCTGGGGGGAGGTTTCCGACATAAATTCTGCAGTCGTTGTTCCCGGCGGGGCCGCGCACAACACCCGACATCGCAGCTAACGGCTAACCAATGCTAACGGCTAACCCAAGGCTAACGGCTCGTTGTTTGCACGATTCTAAACGGCTGGTTTACGCCACGGCTGGATCACACACCGAGCGGCTGCGAGTCGTCGGAGCTAAAGGAGAAAAATCCAGTCAAGTATGCGCCGTCGTTTAACGCTACAACCAGGTGGGGGGTTTATTTACAGGGCAGACAATACTCGCAACGCGACACGGCGCCGACGACTAGTCCAGTTTTTCTCTTCTTCAGGAACCGCGCTCCTTTACCGAGGCATTCATGAATACCGGAAACATTGCAGCCGGATCTGACACATCCGCCATACAAAATAGTCCGCCAAACAGGAGCAGAGCAGGTGTTTCAAAATATAATTTTTTTATTTTTTATTTTTTTTATTTTGTTTTTGTTTTTAATTATTAGTTATTCCTTATCAGAATATGTGATTAATTTTCAAAGACATTGTCACTACTCTTAGTGGGACATGTTTATCCAAATTCTCAAGAACCAGTGATATAACAACATATTGACATGTATCTTCTTCTAATGTCTATTTGACATCTAATTTTGTCAAAATTTTAACATAGCACACATGTCATTTCTGTCCTAAACCTAATTTAGTTGTGTCTTAATTTTAAAACTTTAGTTTCAAATTATGGTGCATACAATTTTAAAATATAATGAACAAGTAAATAACCATTTATTTACAATGTAAACCTCACTTAACGAGTAGCAACATTGAATTAATAATTGTGTTTCACTTCGATAATAACACATAAGCCTATTATTCCCAAAATTTGTAGTTTGTGAAGGGAGTACTTGTACTTTTGGTAATTTAAGTGTAATTACATGCTCATAAAATTCTGTGTTTTGAGATAAAATATTTATATTGCTGTAAAAATGTGGAAATAGTTACACCACCCATATAAAAACACTCATCATCTGTCATTCCAAATAGTGTACTAATAATCAGTTTCCTACTTTTAAGTCAGTTTCTTCTGTGAATATGTGACAATTCATCAAGATCAGTTTTATTTGAAATTTGGGAAAAAAAATGTTTATCAAGTCAATTGAAAAGATATGGGTACACATCTGTATTTAAAGATGGTCTGATCCCCCAGAGCAAATAGAATAAAAGAATATATAATACTTGATAAAATAATTAATTTTGTGTAGCATATACGAGCACATATAAACACAAGTGTCCAAGGGAGAAGGTTTGATTTTGACATTGGTGGGGACAAAATAAGTTTTTCAAGGCAGCACTCCTGAAAGTTGATGTTGTTGTTTTTTTTTGTTTGTTTGTTTGTTTTTTGCATTTGCATTTGCAAACATTATTTTGCATTATGTAGATAATCAATCAAGCAAATGATCATAGATCAGTAATCAACGTTTCATTTATATCTTGATATATAAGGAGAATACAAGAATTTAATGGATTCCGCAATGTTATAGGTCAAAGCAACTAATGAAAAACAAGGAGGCAACTTTAAAGAATACCCTGGGGGTAGAAATGAAGTAACATCTGAACCTTGGAAAAGACAGATTAGTGTCCACTGGTTTCCACCCTCTCCTTCAGCTTCTCCTCCTCCATCTCCTTCTACTCTACCTCCTCCAGCCTCTCCATCTTTACCTCCCCCTGCCTCTCCTCCTCCATCCCCCTGACAAGAATATATTGATGCTTGACCTATGAACAGATTACAAACACAATGATCATCGAGTTTGATGGTACAGTTATTGCCTGAGCAAAAAACACTTTTACTTTTACACAATTATTGCATGTAATTTATTCCAAAAATTAGATTCTAGATCTAAACAGTTGTTCTCTTCCACTCAAATACATGAAAATAATAAGTAAAAATAACTTATTTAATCCTGTTTATTCAATATCTGCATTGTTTAGCCTCTACAGTTATACACCCTTAAAGTAATTAGCTGAAGTGACCCAGGCATAACAAAGGAATAACAAAATATATTGACAATTTGCGGTTGCAGATAAACGCACTGCCGACTCCTTGCAGCAGGTTGAAAGTAGCGTTACGAGCAGATGTAGTGACAGCGGGAAGGACCAATCACATGTTAGCGGGAAACCGGAAGAGCCAATCAGAGAGCGTTTTTAGATTAGAGGCGGGGCTTGCAGAGACCGACTGTTAACCCTTTGTGTGCCGTAATTATTAACTGAACACGAGTAGTTTGACCCAGTAGTGGGTGGATGTTAGTAGGGACGTGACCCTGCCCGGTTCCATGCCCCTGCAAGTGTCTCATAGTTTTGAATCAAGGTATGAAGGAAAAAAAAGTGACGTTTAAGTCTCCATTAGCTGTTTGTTTCTATAAAACACACTCCACGCCATGTCAGTGCCTGTAGGTTTATTAAGAATGTGAATGCCATAAATGTTCATAAAACAAAGTGTTTAAACCAGACTTTAGACACAGATTTGTTGTTTAAATGACAATAAATGAATGTTTATTAGACTACTAAACAGAATATACCGAGAATGATAACATCACCTCACATGTGTTGCACTGCAGAAGCTAATTAGCATTTAGCTAATCCTTGTGCAATATTTCTATCTGTCCATGTTCTTTGTTAAATAAATAATACACCAACGCAAATCTCACTCACATGGAGAGGGTTCATACAACTTTGAGTAAACTTACACATCACTTAAAGTGAAATTTGCTGATTTACACTTTTTTACTCTGTGCTTTAACATAAACTAATGTCGGTGCTCTGTAGCTAAGACTTGCAAAACTGACGTCAGTTCTGAATGGTGATTCTAAGTGTAGGATTTTAAAGTTTTAACCGTGGTTCTGCCCCAAGAACAGATTGCACACATCAAAAACACAAGCAAAGCATCTTTCATTCAGTACATGCATTAGAAATACACAAGGCCATGTTCAGATTGTCCTCGTTTGTCAAGGCAAGAAAACACGCTGTCAGTTGTTTTCGTTTAACGTGTGTCATTATTCTGATGTAACCTAAGTGTGTAGTGACAGTTCTTCTGCAATGCATCTAGTTATGGCGTGGAAGAACACGATGCCAGTTAAATATGACTTCTTATTGTATTCAATATGCGTGACAGGAGCCATAGATGCGCTGGCCGGCATCGCCATAGTTATCGCCACCAGTGTACTTCCCCTGGCACGCCAGACTGTTGGCCTGAGGGAAGAACAGAGAGTGAGCAGGCGGAACAAAGACGACATATTTAAGAAACAGAAGTTGTCTGCAGTAAGTGAGAAGAAGTGAAGTACCTCCGCTCTCTTGATGAACTGCTCGGTGGCGGCTTTCTCGTTCTCTTTGTGTCCTCTCCAGGCTCTGAGGGCGGACGCCTGCAGGGCTCGGCCAAAGGAGAACGTCAGGATCCAGGGTTTGGGAAGAGGGCAGTTGTTGATGGCATTGAGGTGGATAGACGCCTCCTCTTCGCTCTGACCACCCGAGAGAAAAGCCACCCCTGTGGGGAGCAGAAGATATACCGTCATTCTGTTCTCTTTATGTGCATTTCTTTTTATAATCATCCAGACTGGTCGGCCTTTTGACTCACCTGGGACCGCTGGGGGAACAGTGCGGCGCAGGGCAGTGATAGTCGCCATAGCGACCTCCTCTGGGCTGTACTTGGTGGAGCAGCTGTGTCCAGCAGTGACCATGTTGGGTTTGAGGAGAGTGCCTTCCAGGTAGACATGGTGGTCCGACATGGCTTTGTACACCGCAGCCAGGACCTGCAACCAAAGAGATAGTTTCACCAAAGCGTCTCAGAAATCCCTTCTCTCCTCTTACTCTTGTGCAGATACTCACCTTCTCGGTGACATACTGGCAGCGTTTCAGATCATGATCGCCATCAGGCAAAATCTCCGGCTCTATGATGGGCACGATGCCATGCTGGCCGGGAAAGGAACGTTTATCAAACAAAGCAGATGCATTACATCATGAAGGTGTAAGCAAGAGACAAGTGACTACTTTTTAGTAGTTAGTCCTGACCTGCTGGCAGATGCTACAGTAGCGTGCAAGAACGTTTGCGTTTTCTGTGATGGCCAGTTTAGACGGATTGGCGTCACTGATTTTGAGCACACAGCGCCACTTTGCAAAGACGGCTCCGTCCTTTTTATACTGTGCACAGCGCTCCGAGAGTCCGTCCAGACCTGTGGAAAAAGATGAGAAAGTAGCAGAGGCTTCTTCTATTCGTGAAACATTTAGTGGCAGCATTTATCCAAGGCTGAGTTTGTCTGACCCTGTGTGGTTGTTTCTCCACAAGTTCCCGCCAGAGGTACAACGCCTTTGTCAACCTACGGACCAAGAAATTTAAGCTCATATTTATGTAATAAATGATAAGCGGATTTAGAGTTTGTTACTTCAAGGTTACATTTTTTTTTGGTGCAATATTTAGTAGCAAGCAGCCAGACCTTGATTCCCACTAGGATGCCCCTGTCCCGGATCATTTTGACAAAGAGTACACCGTTGTCAGAGTGCTGATACAGCGTCTCGTGGAAGAAGATGACTCCTCCGATGCAGCTGTTGATGCGATCGTCTGCGCTGAAGAGGATCTGACGATACTGCCGCCGGTTCTCCTCAGTGTTCTCCACTCCAACCTGGGCCAGCCGCTTAGCCATGCTGCCTGCGGATAACAAGTTAACGTGCATAGGCGATGGTTAATACCCACTCTGGGGACTCTATTAGAAAAGATTAAAGAAAAGAAACGGTACTACAGACCCACTGACTCATCTGCAGCCAGGATGCCCTTCCCTGGAGAAACTATGCGTTGAGCCGTCTCATGCAGCTCCCTCTTCTGAGCCTCGGAGAGGGTCGAGAACTGGTGCGTCATCCTGAGTGACTGATTGTCCCAACAGCCTTTGAAGGAAGATGTGACCTTTCGGATTATTTAGTAACCAAAATAAAGGCAGATGCCTTGCCTCCATCGTGTATAAACAGTTTAGATTTGTCCATAAGTAAGGCAACATTTATGTTCATCTGAGAGGAGCTAGTTTAGATGTATGATACAGCAGCAACACATGAGTCCTTATTGGTATGCATGCAACTGATTTATAAAGTATTAGCAAGTGAATACGTAGGTCTAAAACAACAGTGCAACTCCTTGGACACAAAAGCCAACTGTGAAACTTTCAATTGAATGAATTAAATTAAATTACTTCGACTCCTTAGGTGTAAAGAGAATCAAAAGAATCAAAAGTTGACACCAATGACAATTTTAATGGCGTAAAAGATTACATTTAAACACTGCTGCACAAACATTAAATGGCTGACAGCAGTTAGCAGGTTCACCCAAATTCACAGTCAGTGAAATAACCCTAAGTTGATTCAAGCTGCCCAAAGAGACAAAAGATGTTCTTACCTGTGGGTGAAATCAATTACGTCTCGTCCACAGATGGTGTGAACAGTGATGGAGCCTCTTCCTCAGCTCTAGTTTGTATCCCCCGTCATAAGTGTGTCACACCTCATTAGCCGACACCTCTGGGCGGAGCTTGAACGCCCACGTTTGCCCCATATTCATTAGAAAATCTTGATGATTCATTGTTCTATTTAAAAATATAGTGACATTTTTTCTTCTTTTTCACCATTACGCTGCAGTTTTCGCATTCCTTCAGCCGTTTTGCAGATGTGTACACTCCAGTGTTGGAAATTCTTTACTTTTAACCGTTCCTACCTCACTTATTTTGTGCCCCACTCCATATCCAGGCTGCTTACGAAACACTAAAACACTTATCACCCCTATAACAACCTAATTTAAGCGTTTAACCAAACCCTGAGGCGCGCTATTTTTATTCTAATTAGTAAAAATGTGCCCAGAGGAAGGTTTGAAGTCTCCTGATAATTTGGTGTTCACCCTCAAACTCTCAGGGGTGTTTCAGTCTCAGAGCAATTCATGCACTCAGTGGCTTCTCGGGTGAGCTTTAAACTGTAAAGAATACGATGGAACGGTTCAGAAATAGAAATCATTCCCAGGTTCCTGTCAATGTAAATGAGCAGTATGGCCCAAATTAGATGGAAAAGAGGCCAGTCGAATGATTTCCAATTTAAAGTTGTTTTTTTTTTTTTTTTCCACCTGTAGCTTCTAGTTCAAATCTCAGAACTGCAGAAAATTGTTATTTCAGATTTACAAAGAGCATGAGATGGTGTTTAATTTAAAATGTAAAAGCAGAGAAATTAAATGTGAGCGTAGCAGGATCATTTCTTTAAATTCGACTGAAGGTGTAAATCTGCACAGTTGCTGCAAAAGCCACATTCAGGATGTTTTTTTTTTTTTTTTTCAGTTTTATGTTCTGTACTGATAAAATTGGTGGGACTTGGTGCGTGCCGGCATTTCAGGAGACTCCTGTCTTCACTATTGTGGGTCAGTGTGCCTCTGAATCTAGATATGGGTCATTGGACTGCCTGCCACTATACAGCCACAACACAGGCATGGTGGACCTGTCTAAGACAAGGGCCTGAGAGGGAATTCAATGTCAGGAGGCAGCGGGAGGGAGGAGTCGGTGCACTCCCATTCAGGAGATACGGTTTTAAATAGATGCGTTACTTCAGTGAGTACAGCAATTATACGTGGCTGCCTCCTCCGGGACTTTTCTCTCCGTTACCTAATTAAAAGCATTTAATGATGATACTTTATCTGGTATCCTCAATTTTCCGTCCTATTACGGTTTGTCCTCGATGGGTTTTGTGAGAGTTCATCTAAATAGGTCAAACCGAGGCTGTAAGTTGGTCGTAACGTATCCAGGTACAACATTCAGGACCCTATAGCAGGTGTTAGATGGTTTAGAAGAAACTGTTTTAGGTTTTATTGATAATGGAAGTTCGACACGTGTCCTCATTCTTATCTGTTACCTTGTCAAACCATTAAAGCATGTTTAAAATCCAGCTCTTATCAATGCAATTCTCTTTTTTTTTTATTTGATTTAATTTATTCATCAGCAGGTGGCAAAACCACCATCACAACAAGGTCCTCTCACTAACTACTGGGAGCTTTTCACAGTATCACACAACTTGCTGGACCAAGATGCTCGTTGGATTGTTAACATTCAAATTACCATTATTTTTCCTGCACTTGTCAAAGGCTTTTTAAAAACGCCAAAGATTTTGTTTGATTTTGAACTCCACTGACTCAAAAAGCGTGAATAAGGGATTTTAAAGATCAGTTGGTAACATCCAGAGATCCTGCACAGCGACTTAAACTACATAGTTTAACAAAAGCTGATAAAAAAATAACTTGAACCACTTACTGTCCCTGAGCTTTCAAATGCATTTCCTGATCTTCCTCAGTGTCTGAAGTTTACTCAGTCGTGGAGGCAGAAGTTTGTGTTGTAATGACAGAATATAATGATTAAAAGCTAAGATATTAAGAAGATCCTTAGTTAAATCTCTGTGCTTTTTTTGTGTTAAATTTGTGTGTATTACCAGATTAGCAAATCAGAGATTATAAAAAAGGATGTTGTATGTATATATATACACATACACCACACACACACACACACCACACACACACACACACACACACACACACACACACACACACACACACACACACACACACACACACACACACACACACTCATACACACACACACACATTGGGTCTCATTTCTGAAATCAAAGTTCAGAGTAGAATGATTCTGTTGGTCAGCGGCTGATACGCTTCTCATCATGATTATCAGATCAAAAATGGATTAAGACAAATCTTTGTTGCAGAGAACCAAGTTTATTCCTCAGCAAATAGTCTCTCTACAATATATATTAATATATAGTTATGTAAGTTATAGTTTATCTGGAACAGGTGATATAAAACACAATTTAGAGCTAAAAATAAAATGTATTGATTACACTTATTAAAATGCACATCATCCAGCTACTGTATTACAAACAATAACATCATAATCATGCAGACTCTACTCTGAACGACACCCTGGAGTGAAATATATTAAATTAAAAAAATCCAGTTCTTCGTTATGAACCACTAGAAAAAAAAAAAAACGTGACAAAACAAATTTGTTAATGATGCTTGTGCAGAGGAAAAGGTGACTTTCAAACACTGGCCACGTTTCTGATAATTTGTCTCTGGTTTGAATAAAACTATTTCTGAGCAGGTTTGCCACGTGTGCGGTAGACATCAGGTGGACTGATAAGTTTCCACGAGGGACAGAAACAAGCAGTTAGCAGTTACTAGTCTTAGTTTATCAGCGTGCAAGACTGATGCAGTGAACTGCAGCCAGAGTCATAGGTGATTTGACGGCGTTGCTACAGCGACAGTGCAGAGGCTATGTCGATCCTAGCGCCGTAGCCTAACGTGCTGTGTTTGGTCGTAGCATGTTTCCGCTTTAATATTTCCGACTGCTTCTCCATCTCCACAGCTTTCAAATTGATTGTTTTGCATCAAAAAGGATGTAACACACCAAGTGGAGGTTAACTGAGGAGGTTTGGAGATGCAAACACTTGTATGACTTGTCTTCGTCAAAATTTCGGCAAAAGTTTCAGTCGCCATTTTTGAAAGTGAAGCAGGATGTGGAAACAAAAATTAACCTGATTGGGAAAAAAGACACAAACGTGGACAAACAGCAACAGAGGCTACGTAGAACGTAGTTACGTCTATGTCCGACAATACCCTAAATGAGTGTGAGTAATGCCGTTTGAAATAAGGTTCTTGGTCACTGTCGTCTATTAAGTTAATGATTGTGACTGGAGTTAAGAATATAAACCTTCTTCTTCTGTGGATGTTTACATTAGATCTGGAGCAGAACCACTTCATTAAAAAAGATTTTGAGGCATGTTAACATACGGTATTTCTTTTCTACAACAGTGATGGAGATATGGTCTTAAAGAAATATTGTCCGTGTGAATGTAGCCGCCATTAAGTTTAAGAGGTAACAGCTGTATGTAGAGGGATATTCATCCTCTGTAGTGTTCCTTCATTTCTGTCCCGGTCCAGTCTCACGCTTTACACGTCTGCTCTGCACATGAGCTCAGGCTGACGTCGGTCAAAGTAGGAGACAGGTCAGAGGGAGTTGTAGGAGAGTGAAGGATTTGATCGCAGTCAAAGTTATCAAGCTCATCCAATGAAGGGCCTCTCTTTGATTTGTCTGCCCAATCAGGATGAGTCCTGAGCTCAAGGATGAATTTAACTGGCGTCTTCTGGAGGATGTAAGGGTCGAACGAAGTGCCGCGGAAGAAGGGCTGCATCTTGAAACACTCCAGGTTGCGAAGGCGGTTCGCAGGATTCTTACACAAAAGCTGTGTCGGAAAAGAAAGGAGCTGTCTCAGTATTTCATTCAATGGGATAAAAATGTTTATATCAGAGAGAGTTAGAACTAACTGCACCGACCTCGGTGAGCAGTAAGGCCAGGGCAGAGCTGAACGTGTTGGGCACGACATAAGAAAAGTCTCTGACCTTCTTCAACATGCTACAGTGGTCGGGCTCTGCAGGAACGGGAAACTGCAGAATGCAAAACAGGCGTATGTAAATGAGAACTGACAAATAATTGACCCTTCAACACATGTAGAGACCCCCTACCTTCCCAGACACCAGTGAGAACAGGACAACGCCAAGAGACCACCAGTCAGCAGCATGGCTGTAAGGACCCCCACTTAAAATTTCAGGAGCTGGAACAAGAAAAACACAAGATGACGGAGCAGTAAAAGTCTGAGAATTAAAAAGGGAATCACATCATTTTTCATAACAGATTTAAAAAACAACAAAATAAAGCACATGTGCATCACATTTTAAAGTGGGTCGAGTGAAACCAGAGAGAACAAAACACAGATGGGCCTGTAATGTTGATGTGGTCGCTTTGGTTCATTAACATGGTAAAAAAACATTAATTTAACTCATGAAACTTAACTCTCACCCATGTACTGGATCGTCCCGCATATTGTAAACGCTCGTCCTCCTCGTTTCAGGCGGCACGAGAGTCCGAAGTCCGACAAACGAAGGTGACCTGAATTAAAGCAAAGCAAACACTGAAACTGATGCAATTCAACTTAAAGCAACACACATTTTCTTTTTATTGTCTCACACTTGAGATTTAGATCTAAAGTTAGTCAGAGGCCAGAGTCTAGGCTATGCACGGCCAAACTACTCATCTAATTCAATCTAATCTCATCAAAATGTTCATTTTTAAACACTTTAAAAACTGTATTTTTATTTTAAATACAGACAAATATTACCTTGGTCACTTAGAAGAATGTTTTCCAACTGAAAAATCAACACAGTCAGGTCATAAACACATAATTTATACACATATATGTGCATTAAATAGGAGAAATCATACCTTTATGTCTCTGTGCATGATTCCCAAATCATGCAGGAATCCTAAAAAGAGCAAAGAACACAAGCAGAGATAGTGAGAAAACAAGATAAAATCCTAACTGTGCAGCTCAAGCATGATTCCTGCATCAATCCAAGTCAAAGATGAACACTAATTAACGCTGACCCAGCGCGCTGCCCAGCTCCGCAGCAAAAAGCCGAACCTCATCCTCCGCAAACTGGCCCTTCATTATCCAGTAAGTGTACAGGTCTCCAGTGCTGCAGTATTCGCTCACTGCAGAGGAGAAGACACACAGATACTCATTAAGGTTTATGAAACTGGTTACTGAGCTGATCCAGGTCAGCAAAGTCTGAAATAAGATAAATTAGGAAGGAGCAAACTGCAAACAGAGAAGGCAAATAAAATCAAAGATTTGATCATCACAATGTTGCTGGGTGAAAGGAAGAAACAAGGATGAGTTAAAAACACACATGCTTCTGTTTTGTTAACATCCTTTAACCCTTTGACTTCCACACTAAGAATACGATTAATCGCGATTAAATATCATTCACTTTTAATCTATATTAATAGTGTGCACTGCAAACTGATAATTTTGACATATCATTATGAAAATACAATTCACACATGGGCAAATTTGTGTATGTCACAAACTGAATGACAAAGCAATGCTTAGAAAATGGGTACAAAATGAGAAATTAAGCATTTTATCGTCAAAAAAAAAAAGATTAACCATGTGGTTACAATGCCAGTCAAAGGGTTAATCTGATTAAACTCACTAATCTTAAATGAAAAACTTGAACGTATTAACAGCAGATACATTAATAGTTGTGGTTACAGCTGCTGCCACGCTGAGCTTTACCTCTCCTCACATGGCACCTCTTCAATATCTACTTCATGTTACAGGAGCAGAAGGGGAGGGCAACTTCTCACGAACACAAAAGGGAATAATAAGAGGACAGGGAGAGGGTCGTCGAACTGTGCCATCGTTTATGTTTGTTAACTCACTAATGAAGAGATGGCGCTGCGTCTGCCAGCAGTCCTGCAGATTGTGGATAAATGGGTGACAGAGCTGCCGCTGCAATGCAACAGTCGACACAAAGATTGACAGTGAGCAGAAGAGCGAGAGGCGCGACTCACGGCGTCAAACAACTGAAACTACATCTCGCTGTAGTCCTTAAATGTGACGTGATCTAAAAGCAGAGACGATACTTGTCAATTTTTCTGTGGTTTACTGTGATTTAAGTCATCATTAATGCATAAAACTCACAGGTACAATTAATTGTAACTGACAGTTTGACAGTTTACCATCACTTTTAGCAGCGACACCCTCTCTAACTACAGTTATTCTAATAAAAAGACCTTTAATAAATGTCACAATAATGAGTGTGATGTTTTAAGATTTTATCTTTGCATAGCATTTGTTATAAATATGGGGAAATACATTGATCCGCTTGTAAATGCTAAATAAAGTGCTTCCTACTGCTTTGGCTTCCTGCCACTGACAGTATACCTGAATGATGACTTCCTCTTTGGACTGCTCCAGCACGCCATGCTTCAAGATCTCTGACTTTGGTAGAACCTGCAGAACCAAACTAATTATTTCACTGAAAATCTTCAGATATGCATTAGAGGCACGCATCATTACACCAACCTTAACAGCGTAGGTCTTCTCTTTACAAATATCCTTCACTTTCAGGATGGGTCCAAATGAGCCTTTAGCCACGAGGCCCTGGATCTGTGAGGACGTATGCACAGTTATCTCTCTATTTCCACTCCAGCTCCTTTTCCTCTCATCGATTTAAAGATCCGCGCTAGCGCTGTGGTCCAGATTACCTGGAATTTGTCTTCTCTGGGGAATGTACGGGGTGGGAACTCAGGCATGAAGACAGAAGTGAAAGCTGGAGGAGTCCTCTCTGTGGCCTGCGTGGGGGCGGGCAGCCCGCCGCCCACTCCCACGGGCCGAGAGAACACGGCAGAGTTCCCGAGCCTGTGAGCGACGGAGACCCTCACGTTTGAGAGGAAGCCGTGACTGAGTCGACGCTGAGCCGCTGGTCCCCCTCTCTATGTTTAACAGGGAAAAGGATCAAAATAACAACGTAAAATGGTCACATTTAGATGAGTATTTATACGTTTTATGATATTTATACTGGCATTTAGACGAGTGCTGCATGTACTCAACGCTGTCTAGCTGCAGATTTAATATACAAACAAACATTACATAAGCAGGGTCACATGTGCTGTGTTGAGGGCAGCAGAGCAAATGATGCACGCACACTGAAGATACAGTTGTGAATTATCTCCCTCGCTGTCAGCTACATTAAAAACAAGCATGAATGCACAAATTACACGATGAGAATGCACAAATTTACCTACGAGGCAAATAGTAATCGTAGAGCAAACGGATAATTTCCTGCGCAACAAGGACGTGTCTCTTGAAATCATCTTTATTAAATGCAGCAGTGACAAAAGATGTGAAAATACTCAGTTGGAATTCCTGCTTTTAAAGAACTAATTAAAGGGAAAGCAAAGTTGCATTTTAAAAAGATTGAATGCATTTTATTTTATGAAAGTCTAATAGGATTTGTTTTAAATTAGAATATGCTCATAATATTTAACAATATTACTCAGAAAGTGTCAAAGAAGCTGGGTACGACGGGAGCAGCTGCAAACAAGAGGAAGGAAGTGTTACTTTGTGAAACAAGCATCACTGCTGAGGACTCGCAGGATTGTAAAAGTATTAGTGCAGATGAACACAAAACAAGCTGAGATGGAAACCTCTTTGCAAAAAACATATATGGAAGAAAAACATGCAAGAAAGCATGCGGTTATGCTCGTAGAGCTCTAGGAGATAATGTTGTGGAGACTTTATCTGTAGCAGTTTGGACACGCTGATCATCTGCGTGTCTGTGATAAGACAAATAAGGTCTATTTGACACAACCTCTATCTCCGGGGGAATTCAACACAGTTATAAAAAACAGAGAAATACGTTCAATTGGATCTTGTGACTGCACTGTGTAATCGTGTAATCCCACTCTGGTTTCTCTGTAGTGTGTGTCCGTATTTTATTTGTGTTTTGTGCGTTTACAGAAACCACTCAGTTTTCTCTGCTGACCTGGAAAAGAATGAATCTCAATGAGTCTTAACTTGTTAAATGAAAGACATGTAAAAATACATTCTGAAGAATGGAGGTGGCTCTGTCCTCTTATGGGAGAGTTTTGCTGCTTCAGAAGTATATCGTGGACATTGAGATGTCACCTTAAGTAGAATGGAGAGCATAAGTTGAGCCTTAGTACTCATCAGACTCTCCATGGAGACGGTGACTTTGAATGGACATCTCAGTACTGGCAAAACAAAAAGACATCAGGACCAGCACCTGGAAGATCTTGCATAATAAGAAGCGGCTAATATATCATCAAAGAGTCAGGACAGGTTTACGGAGGTCATTAATGTCAAATTATACTAGTGTCATTACCTGAAAACAAAGGTAAAACAAAGACAATCAGTTTATTTCATCCCTCGTCCATGTGGCCTCTTCATGTGAGTATCTGGTCCTTACAGACCCCTGGTCACGTGACATTCAGGTGGGCACCACCCATAGGTGCTAAAAAAATGTCTTTTAAAATAAGAATTACCTAAACTCCCCCTGACAGACACTTAAGACTATTAAACCTTTTTAAGAACACAAGTGGTCATTGATCTAGACAGATACACCACTGCACAGACAACATGATTGTTCAGTTTAGCTTTATATCTTTAACATTTATTCAAACATGCACTACTAAATGTCTTCCAGCTGACAATTGCTAATCCAAGGAAAAAAAGCTTCACATTTTAAGTCACTACAAACATTTAGATTTCTGAAACGTAGTTGACCCGTTTTGTAGCATTTACATAAATCTGATTTAATCAGTGGCAAAATCAAGCTCCTACTGAGCTCCATGCTGCAGGTCAGAGGGAAGGTCAAAGTCCACTTAACAGCTCATCAATAGCCCTATTTTTAACTTTCGGTGCACAGCAGTGACACAAAGACACGATAAATCGCGAAGGAGACTCATTTGATTGTATTTAAATGACTCAAACCCGCCGTTAGTGTTTCTACTTGACGCGTCACAGCCTTTATCTCCTGTTAATTCTCCAGGAAACGCGCCACACACGCGGTCTGGATTAGTTGTTTACATCGTTATCAGCTGACATCTTGAACTCACCTTCTTACTCATTTCGCTTCCCATCACATCCTCGGAAATAAACAAGTATCGGACACAGAAATAAGTACAAACGCGACGGATCCGGCGCTTCTTCTCGCGTCCTTCATCGTCGTCATCATCATCATCATCGTCAGCTCACACTCTCGGTAACATTTAGGCTCCACGCATCCACGTGTTTGTGTGTTTTTGTGCGTCCGAGGAGGGAGAAGAAGTGTTTTTACGCGGAGCCATCCACGGAGAGAAAGGAGAGAAATCTATTCCGCTCCAGTTAGAGCTGTCACATTCACGATCAATCACCATTTCCAACTTGCTGCGAGCCACAGACACACACACACACAGACACACACAAACCCCCAAAACATTGAGATTTAACACGTTTATTGGCTGATAAACAATAAGCACAGAGCGGATATAAAACATCTGCTGATATGATTCGTTTAGCTGAAATGATAAGGGCGTTTTTAAATAGAAATGTGACTTCGGCAGCTTGGTTATTACAGGTCGTTGAACGGAAAACAACTGTGGTTACAAAAATATCAAAATACTTTGCATAAAAGTGCTTCAGTGTTAAAATTACAAAACATACACTCAGCAATTGGCTGCAACACATGTATATCTATATATATATATTTTTTATCACAATACCATCAAACCAAGTGCCACATTTTTTCAGCATGTTTCTGCTCTTGACATATTGCACTGAGGTGAGGTACAGTAAAAACAGCAGCTGAGGACGCACACAGGAAAATATCGAATAGCATCTTCAGTTGGATAAAGGCCTTCATGTCAGAGGGACAGTCATGCAGCCGTGATAAGTTTCTTTAAGCTCTCGTTGATAAAACACGTGTTTATTTCTGGCACATAACATTTAAACAGCTCGAAGGTGCTTTGATTTAAGTGTGTGATAGGGCGTGTTCCCGGGCCAGCAGGAAAAAGAAGCTCTCACTGGTGCATTAGCGGAAGCTAGAGGACAGCGTTAACGGAGGAGTGTCAGCCACGCATTGCGAATCTCCCTCGCTACAGTCAATGCACCACAAGTGATCATTATTTCCAGAGTTTCTAATGGCACACAAATGAACAAGACGATAAGACATGTATTTGGTCAAAATGGAACCCTGGTAATCTTGGAGCGGTTCGAGTTCCCTGCAGGGATTCAAATCTGAGACACAACAGGAGTCATAACTTTTCAAAAAGACGTTCAGCAGGCTAAAGTGGTATAGTAAGTTACCCCCCACCCCACCCGCCCTTTTCCCATTATAATATTTTGACCCAAATATAACGCTCTGCTCTTTCCCTGCAGCAGCTCTGGCGGATCGTCCAGTGTCAACGTGTTTGCCGTTTCACTTGCGCCGGCTGAAGATGCTCTTCTTGCTGGAGCTCTTGTCTGCGGTGCTGAGGCCGATGAGGAGCCGCGCCTTCTCGTCCTCCTCCTGCTGCTGCAGGCTGATGTCCGACTTCCCTTCGGACGTCTTCCCCCGCAGGTCTGAGCCCGAAGCCGGCTTTAGACGCAGCTTCTCTTTTATCATCTGAGCAGCAAGGAACAGAAGGGCAAGTTTATGAACGCTTCATGATTATTTAACGCCAGTGCAACTACACTATCGGTCAAATGTTTTAGAACAGCACGGGGTATCCTCTGGTATAGTTGGTCAGGGCTTCATCCTACAGCAATGATAATGACCCATAACTTCACTGCATACATTTCAATTAAAAAAAGGAAAGAAATATTGTTGTGTTCTAAAAAGTTTGACCGGTAGTGTATATCCACTTTCTCCTCTTGGTAATTCACTGGGATAAGAACGCTGATGATGTTGCCTTTTTCTGTACCTGTGCTACAAGTGCTTTCCTGCTGTCCCTTTTCACGGCCATGGCAAAGTCGAGCCACGTCCACGTGTTGTTATGGTACTCCAAGCAAGGCAGCACCAAGTTCAGGTCCTTCCAGTCCACACTGCTCTTCTCTCCCTGAGACAATAAAATATTAGAAAATTAAAGATGGGAACACTATAAACAACTAAATTATATCCACAAATCTTTCACAATTAAACCCAATATATTTTGGGCAACAGAACCTACTTGTAAATGTAACACTGACAATAATATAATAACAACTGCTCATATAAATACATAAAGCAACTTGCTTGTCGCCCTCTCGAATGTTTCTTACTCTAAATGTTTCAGAATGAAAAGTGACAGAGCTACTGTTCTTCACCTAATGCTCCAAGCCCAATATAAACATGATGATTTTAGCAGTAGGAACCAAAGTCATGGACGGTAAATGTTTGGGGAACCATTGGTTGTTCCCTCAATGGTGAGATTACCGGTAGTTTAACTTCAAGATTTCTGCCAAACTCCTCCCAGCGTCTACTTCCTTTTACACATCAACATTAATGTTCAAAGTTTCTGGATACACGGTGAATGAAGTCCAACTTTCACTCTCTTTTACCTCGGTTTTGGTCTCCACCAGAGGCTGTTATTGAGTTGCTTACTGCTTCGCTAGTTTCACCACAGGGGTGGGTATTGGCAAGGACGTAACGATACTTGAGTCACGATAGGATACATTATCGTAATATTCTACATAGTTCACGGAGAAATTTTAAGTGCAGCTTAAAATACACGTGTATATATGTAAATTAAGATGACAGTGACAATTCACTGGACAAACTGAGTCAATGACCAGTATTAATCCAAATAATTCATTTCCAATTTATTGCATTTGTACAGAAAAGTGGTGGTGGAGGTGCGACTTTTTCTTTTTCGTTTAAAATCGACATTAAATTGACATTAAAATCGACAATATTGTATCGGAAGAAAAAGTATTGTGATATATCGATATTTTTTTTTCCCACCCCTGGTTTACCATCTAATTATTAACATTGGAGATTATTACAACTACCTATACATAGTGGTATTATTACAAGGCCAATACACTCTCATTATAATATCTATGTTATTACATTACATTTATGCTCTTTATTACATAAAGAGAGTTTTCCTTGCCACCGTTGAGTTTCTCTGGAGGTTTCAGGACGTTTTTTGTTAAGTGTCTTGAGACAATTTGTATTGTTATTGACGCTACATAAATAAAATTGAGTTGAAATTGAACTGAATAAATATCTGGAAAGCCAAAAACTGGTTTTTACAGGTTTGTACTATACAGATAGAATAAGAGTTAAGTTGTATTTAATCACAAAGGGACAGAATCATATAAACCAGTCAAAGAAGGCCTGACTAAAGGAACCCACCTTGTAGCTGACACACAGGGGCACTTGGGGAATCTTGATGTAGATGAAGGAGTTGTTCATTGCAGCTCGCTCCTTCATCTTATCAATGTCATCTACAGGATGCTGTAAAAGAGACATTGTTAAAGTCGTGTTAGTTGGTCTTGCACTGACTCTCTGAATGTCTGAGCAAACACAAAATGCGTCTCTACCTCTGGAGCTTTCCTGAATGACCTCCTGACCCCGGCCGTGCGGTTCAGTCCCTGGGCGACACCTTTGCTGGGGCCCATAGCGCCCATGGTGTCCTCTGACAGTGGCCGAGGCTTGACAGGGATACCTGTGACACAGAGCACATTAGCTTCAGCGCCGTGGCCTCTGGGTGACTCCGTACCCTAAACCTTATACTCCCTCTGAGTCCATCACACACACATTTCTCAAGGTCATATCCAAAGCGGCAATCTCCTCATAGCTCAGAGGGATGACATAACACATGGGCAATTCAACACCACACACGTCTGGCAGAGAGAATGGAAACTATTATTGATCGGTTAAGCTGGTATAAATTACAGGCTGGTGTTCACGGAGATTGAAGAGTAAGTGCTACTCATCTTACTGCTGTCATATTATGGCTGCAGATAAAAAAAACATACCAGTCGTAACCAATCTAAACTTGTCTTCCTCATCAGCGACCTCCTCCTCCTCAACATTTCTCCCTGGGAAGAAAAAGCCCATCATTCGTTTGAAGAACTGGTACATGAGCTGGATGGTGAGCGGCACCACGTTCACCTGAGGACAGGAGCAAATGTTATTAGAAAAGTGTTAAGTAGAACACAATTTATAAGTCTCAAGGTGGCTGCGTGCCATAGTTCTCACTTCAAAGTGCTCCTTCACGGAGATTCCTCCCACAGGGGGGCGCACTTTGCTGAAGATACGCAAAGCAAACTGGCGCCCTGACTGGCAGGCGCTCTGAGGACGAAGTACAACCTAGGAAAAAATAAAATGTAGGAAGTCTTACACTGGAACTAAAACACTTGATATTAAACAACACAACATACTGATGATAATGAACACAGGAGGCACAACACCACAAGGTTAAGGGAACTCGTAATGGGGTCGTTGGTCACACATGCATATGAATCCTTGAGTGTGCATGCAACAAATCTTATGAGACTCTGAAGGGTTGTGTTGAGTGATCCCATCTGAACAAACAAGATGGAGTCAGTGCGGACATCAGTGTGCTGTACATACCCTCACACGCTGCACAGAGGAAACCAGGCACAGATAAGTTAACACGCTTAGATAACTTCCCTCAGTTTACAGAAACATGTTTGTCATAGGGGTTAGTTAGAAAACCTTCTGGCCATTCTCACGGCCGGTGTACAAATAAATATCAACTGATGAAAATATGAGTAGCTCAATCTAATTTATTTACCTTGTACGCTGCGTTCGGCAGTAGGTTGTTCATTGTGAACCAGCCGAGCTCCAGTAGATGTTCTGCTGTGTCATCGGACTTGTTGAGCTGTAGGGAAAAGAGATTCCAGAGTAGACAATGTTTATCATAACGTCTGTAATTAAAATCCAGATGTCAGTGAATTTGTGTACAACAGAAAGAGGCACCTTGCTGTACATAAACCTCTGCAGCTCCAGCTCTGCGATCCCAAGCTGCCCGTCCTCTTCAGTCAAACACCAGCGAGCCTGGGCAAAGTAGATCTCTGTTCTCCTCACCACACTCACGTCCTCTGGCGGCTTACGCAACTCCAGCTTGTTCGCCCGCTGCAGCTGGAAATCCTTAAAACACCTAATAGACAGAGAATATCTTCGTTTATTTTGTTTTTCCTGTGTGCCACACCTTCTCAGCACCGGATGTGAAATCAGCGCTGACGTCAGACCTGATGAGGATGTTGAGCTCTTCGCTCTTCATCTGCATGTCGTTCTTCTCCTGGTTCAGCTGGTTCTGCAGACGTGTGTTGATGTCCATCAGTTCGTCGCCGCTCTGTTCCTCGGTTTGAGCCTGGTATATGGTGAAGAAAGCAAATGTTTAAATGTTTAACACTGATAAACCTTAATGCTTAAAAATCACTGGCGTTACCATTTAAGTCAATTAAAGGGTTTGTAATTCAAGTTCACTTGCTGCGTTTTCAGAAAATCATCTGAATAAAAATTATGTCACCTCAATAGGAACAGAATGATCCAATTTAATTCTTTCTGTGCCCCACAAGACTGTGCAAAAACATCAGATTATGTGATGACATCCAGGAAGAGACAGAAACATGGAGGTATCCAAATGAGTTGTTTCAAGTTGTTTGAAATTTGAAGCTCTATACTGGATATAAAACATTTTGCACATGTCAGAAAAGTTCTATTCTGATAGAAAACATTATTTTATTATTGCAATAAATAATAATTAAAAGTAGCCAATGTAAAAAGTTGGAAACTCCAATCAGAACGATTGCAGCCAGGTGGATGAAATATTGTCCATGTAAACGTAGCCATGTAGATGATGACAGACGTTTTTTTTGCTATTTCCGTTTGATATTTTAAATCGTGTGTCTATTCAATCCCATCAGCGTCACATCACAGCCAAATCTTAGACAAAGATTATTTATTCATTTATTCTTTAAAAAAAAAAAGATCATTGCTTATTTCTTCCTGACTCATTTTTGGTTTTAAATTCCAGTGGTAATTTCAGGCGTAACCCATCAACTAGTACAGTATTGTGTGTCTCACCCTGATGTTGGAGTAAATCTGTTTCTCCAGACGTCTAATCTGAGCAAGGTGCTGCCTAACGGCCTCCTGGAGGTGCAAGATGCTGCTGCGCTGCTCCTCTGGGTTGCTAGAAATCTCCAGCTGGAAACGCACGCGCTGCTTTTTCTCACTGTGCTCCTGAACACAGTTGATAAAATCAAACAGAGAGGGGATCAGTCTTCGATAGGGACGTGGTTATCTTTTAACAGTGAACTATAAGCTCAGTGATGGTCCAGCCCACCTTGCGTCTTGGCTCCACGTGTAGTAGCAGGTTGTTGACGATGTCCAGGATCATGGCATACTGAACAGGGTTAGTGGATATCTCCAGGTCATGGTGAATGAGAGTGAAGGTGTCAACGGCACCTGGAAAAAAAAGTAACTCTTTAAGTCTCAGTTACAGCTGGTCAACTTTCAGATAAATAGTTTTAAGGGTGATCAGACATACCGGCCTGTTTTTTCAGCAGGTCCTCCTTCTCGTGGTTGTTCCTCAGCTCCGGTGGTTTGATGTGCGTGGCCACCTCTGGGTTGATGTCGTGGCTGTAGCTGATGTAGTGCATCCGGCAGCTACAGCGTGAGATGATTCGCTGAACCTGCTGCGTCTCGTTCACCTGCGCAGGCTGGTTCCAGTCTGCGGTCAACAAAGAGATATTTTTACAGCTGTAGAGACAGTGCCGTTAATATCCTGCCGTGTGCATGTATTTATTTATCCCACTCTGGGACTAGACTAATATATGTTAATGTGTGAATAGTGCCACACCTGTAGTGGTGCTAACCATTCCTCCCACAGCCTGGCCACTCTCCATCAGCTCCAGCACCGAGTCCAGGTTACGCTGCCTGTGCTCCTCTATGTTTTTCACCTAAAGCAAAAAAATAAATAAATAAATAAAAAAACGGGAAGCATTATGGTGAGTTAAGCAAAGGCTATTCATTCTGCCTATTCACTTGAAATGTTGTGAACTTCCATAATAATAATAACAATAATAATTAATAATGCATTGGTTTTATATAACCCATTCACAGGTGAATACATTATTCATTCACACAGTCACAAGATTAAATGTCCAAAGTGCAAATATATTTCAATCAGTGACGCATTAGAAAAATAGTCAATAATTAACTTCTTTAAATCATGAATCATGGTATAATATTGTATTTCAGAAGGTTCTTTTTCATACGACTAAGTGTTTCTGAAGGTTTGTTTCATTGTGAAAGCATCCGTGAGGTATGTTTCTAACCACATTACATCCATCTAAGTGAATATTTAATACAAGTTTGAATGAAAGACAATACCAGTAATATTACAGCACTCAAACACATGGGGGAAACACTTATATATACTCTGTATAGATGCTCTCAGGGTTGTAGCTTGTTTTGGATCTCACTCAGACGAGGACTGATCTTGTTGCACAGTCTCGTGGAGAAACCAGTCTAGCAAGATTTCTAATGAAAGGGTGCAAGAAATGACATGCATAAGAAAATAAAGGAAAGAAAAGTATCAAACCATAGTTCTGTCACTCCGTTATTTCGCATATATTTTTGCTAAGCCTCAGCCACGACACCCTTCCTGATACTAAGTGACAACCAAACGAAAGGGCAGTTCACCTCCAGCCACAGCTGTCTGTCCTCTTGTTCGGACGGGTTGGGCTCCATTGTGGCAAAGTACTGCATGCCATCCAGCAGACAGGTCCAGGTGGTCTTCTGCTTCAGGGTGTCGCTGTACCAGGCAGGGTGGTGCTCACACTGCAGCAGCTGAGCCTTAGCTGCAGACACCAGCACGCACCCGGCTGTCTCTGTACCGCGCAGCATCATCTGTGTGAAGCAAAACGCAGGAGAACTTAAAGACGTGGACATTCATTGACTCAGGTTAGAGAGAAAACATCCCATCTACATAGTATGACATTGTCTCATCCTGTAGCAGAACATACTATCCTTCAGTTTTAACGTGAAATGATGGTGTAGTTTTGAAAACAAACTAATCATAGAAATAGAACTGTTATTAATAATGTACTTACCTGACAGTTGACCAACTCAATGAACCAGTTGCGGTTGTATACATCATCGGTCTGACAGGCTGCGATGCCGCACAGCTGGTCGCTGACACCCGAGTCCTCCTCTGAAAACACCACAAACTTGTCCGTTTCCTCAATCAGCTTCTGCAGCATCGATGTCCCTGGAGAATGAAGAGAAGCAAAAGTAAGCGGTTAGTTGATTTTAAAAGCTTGGCTTTTGTGTTTTTATCAAAGTGAAGCAATTGTCTCACCTTCATTTTGACTTTTCTCTGCCCGACTAACAGTGGGCACGACCGGTGTGGTGGGAGCCGTGGTGGGAGAGTAGTTGGAAGGGGAGCGCTTGAGCTTCTTGGTCTGCAGCTGTGTGTCGATTCTCAGACCCTTCAAAGCTTCAGTGGACAGATTCCTCTTCAGCACAGATGCCTTTTTGTAACCGTCATACAGCCCGAAGGCTATGTTCCTGTTTGTGGTGGTCCAGGAAGCCCGCAGGTCAACCAGTCGCAGTTTGTGAGTGTAAGAAGCATTGGTTTCATCCTTCGAGTTCACCTCCTGTTAGAACACAAAAAAAAGATGGTATTTATCCACATGGAGTTCAGTAAAGTTCAAGTTTATTGACGTCCCAGAGAACAATTTGGGTTGCAGTGACACAGATACACAAGCAATATGCACAGACAGCAGTTACTGAATAATATGCTAGCACACATAAGTCTGCAAGACTGCCAACTGGCTCTGAGTAAATAAAAGTAAAATATGCTGAGTTACCTAAGATAAGGTAAAATAAATACTATCGAGGTAGTAATGGATGTCTCTCACTCACTCAGGAAGTATCAGTCACAGCATAAATGTAAAACAACAACAGCGAAAATGCAGCAAGTTGCAAATGCACGAATAGAGGCAGGAACAAAGGAATATTTGTTTTTAGTGGCTTGTGGGACATGCATGCGAAGGCCAGATGGAAGGAGTCCGTACTCAGAATTAAGTATCGTTTGAGACGGCCTGTAATAGAACCCGTCTGTTAAAGATGTGATCTAAGCTATCCATTTGGATGCCAGTTACCTTAGAAGTCACTTTCACAATGTTCCCGAGGGAATTCTTATCTTTCATACACAGATTACTGCACCAACAGGTAATGGAAAAGGAAATGAGGCAGTGAAAAGTAGGTTTAAACACCATCATCCGAGCTCAGGTCTTTTACCTCCTCCACGCGGTTGCTCTGTCGCTGATAGCTAAGCGAGGACAGACTGAGCAGGTGAGTCTTCTTCACTTGTGCGTTCATCTGGTGGTCAGCTGTCTCATCCCAGGTGGAGGCCATCAGGTGAACTGTCACCTGAGAGAGCTCGCTAACCATCTGAGTCACGTTCCATTCAGAGATCAGCCGCCTCATCACAGTCCCAGCTGAAAAGCAAACAAAAAAACATGCATCAACATAAAAAAAATATGCTCAATATCTTAAACTAATCCATTTGTAAGTATTAATAGCTGCTTTCACTAAAATTCTGTCATGTTTTACCCTGTGGAATAAGTCTCTGCGCTCCTCGAGTGAAGACGTGGCCTTTATTGCACTCTACTTGGATACCTCTCTGCTGGGCGAAGGAAGCCCAGTAATGCACCTAAAGAATACATACAAACATACACATATGTCAGGTAAAGAGAAACACACACACACAGATTTCTTAGAAAACCTATAGAGAAGATTTTCTGTGGACTATTTCAACAGATGTTAAAAAAAAAAAACAAAAAACAAAAAACTACTTACTTGTAGTTGTGGGAAGGCAGCTGTGTAGGACATCTGTTTGTAGTGCTGACCAAGCTTTTTCCGGATTGGCCGGAGGCTGTGGAAGAGCTTGCCTCTGCAGATCGGTCGAGAAACACTCGTCCATGTGGCCCAGAAGTTCTGCATCCAGCGCAGTGTGCTGCTGTACAGAAGTATTCTAGGCTGGGGATGCTCTATAAAGCAAAAAACACATTAACTTTGTGTCAACAGCAAAATATATTCATAAGTGCAGCTTTCAAGTGTAGTCGGTTTAGATTAGACTGAAAGAAAATGTAATCTGGGTGCACATACCGGTGCCACAATGCTGGTTAAGGTCCATGGTGATGGAGAGGTTGAGGTTTTCAGAGCGAAAGGCTCTGTAGGAGTCATGAGGCTGTCCTGAGGTCACATCTGCAATGTTCTCTGCACAGCAGACCATTACAGCGTGGTGGTCATGGGGGTTACCATGGCAAAGCCACTGGAGGTCAAGGGTCATGCACAGGTTGGGCAGTTGCAGAAAACAGATATCATCGTACCTGGTATGGAAGAAAGCAATTGTATTACGATAGGGTTCTCTACAAATATCTAATAATTGTCCCTCTAGTGTCTTCACTTACTTTGACGCTGTCCTGACATTCACATCCAAATCTCCTTTAAAAACAAACTGACCAGGGTTCCAGTCAAAGTTCAGCTTGTTCCATTCCCAGTGCAAGTTCTCTGTAGTATTATAAGGGTCCTGCGAAAGCACAAACTTAAGTTACTACAGAGATTTTGCTTAAAACAAGTAAACAGATACTGAAAGAAAAAGCCCATACAGGATGTTGTTGATCCTTGTCTTGCATAGATTAACAACAGCTATTGTACATTTCCAAAATCACTGGTTCTTTACCTCCGTGGCTAGCTGATGAAGATTGGCCTGGTCAATGTCCATGACCCAGCGGCCGTGCAGAAGGAGACGGCTTTTGTCCCACCAGGCCAGAGGAGGTGAGGGATCGACTGTGGGTTTGGTCAACAGGTCAACTGACTGACCGATCAACGTCCAGGCAGGGTCCCAGCACGGCCCCCACACAATAGTGTACAGAGAGATGTTGGCTGCAAAAAGAGAAAAGAAGAGCTTCATTATCAAATGTTGACTGACATTTATGACCATGTCATGATTATTAAAGAGGATGTATTGCTTTGTGAAATGACGATGCAGTATCTCAGTTCCTTTACCCTTAAGGTCTCCTCTCCTGCTATTTAACTTCTGTGACAAAACCAATGTAGGATTCAGAGGGACTGATTTTAAAAATATTTCCTTCAACGTATTCAGAAAAGACTGTGGGAGAATGTCCAAGGTTATACCCATGACTTACATTTGAAATCATAGTAGAACTTGAGCGGCGGCATATTTCTGTGGACTGTTACATCTCCCCACGGTGGCCCAAGAGGGACAATCTCTTTGCGATGAGCTCTTGTCTGTCCGTCCTGCTCTGTCCCTATCAGACGTCCTGACAGCTCCCAGTCTCGGATCTCAAACAAGTAGCGAGGATAGTCCCGAATTCTCACTGGCACAAAGCAACGGTGATAAAGATGACGAATCGCTTTGTACAAGCAGCGTTAATCCTAAACTATCACAGCTTTTATAAAATATTTAGTTTAAGTTTAGTATTACTTACCCAAAAATGCATTAAGTCTGAACTTGACTGCACGGCACCACTGAACCACAAGGGGGAGTCCATCTCTGGGGAAGGGGCTGATCCCGTCAATGTCCCTCAGCTGCTCTCTCACCCTCTCTGGCCCATGAAGAGACTCATCAGCCAGAGCTACTAGTTCCAAGTCAGACACAGTCCAGGTGAGCAGAGACTTCCTCATGGGTGTGTTTGCATAGAGGCGGCGTGAGCGCTGGATGTAGATCTCAATGTGCTTTTTCTCCAGGGAACTATAGAGCTCTTCTATCTTTCTTGCCGGCAGAAGTTCCCCGTGCTGTTTACGCAAATCTGCCACCTTCTTATCCAGAAGCTGCAGACGCTTCGCGCTTTCTTTGCTCTCGTCCTTCATCAGCTCGTAATTGTCCCGGAGTTTGATTTCAAAGACGTCATCCAGGAAGACAAACGAGAACTGGCTGATTTTGAACACGAGGTCGTGAGGCAGAGGCTGAGTGGTGGAGGATTGGTTTGAGGAGCGATGGAGAGTCTTCAACCACTTCTGCACGCTAATAGCCATGTCAAATGTGTTCGAGAAATTATACTGATAGGGGAACTCGACTGCCATGGAAGGGCAAGTGAGGACCCAGACACGATTGTGAGGAGAGTTGAGAAAGTGGAAAGTGTCCCTGTGCAGCTGCATCTCAGTCAGCTCGGAGTGCGTCTCCACATCCAGGCCATTGAAGGAGACGATGTTGTTGCCGTCAAAGTTGAAGATCAGCAGAGGAGAGCGCATGTGCATGGAGCCAGCGTGCTTTGAGACGGTGAGGGAATCGGCGTGCAGCAGAATATAGTTCTGCTCACTAACGTGCGCTGTTAGACGAGTACAGCCAAGATCAACGCGCACACACAGTCGTCTAGCGTGACCTGGCGCAGCTTCACTGTCCACAGGTTTGACTGGAGGGTCCTCTTCTTTGTTTGTATGAAGCATGGACCAACAAGCTTGAGCCTCGGTTATGTGCTGATATATGACCATGTGGTCTGGTGGCGTCCAGTCGACTATGAGATCCTCTTCACATTGAATCTGATCAAAGAAATCAATATATACCCTGAAATATACCGTTACAGCTACAATATGAACTAGAGATTTAAAATGAAATTCATCCAGATGTGATTACCTGTAAGGTGTGAGTGGTTACGTGGTACCACATGTTTATTGCAGTAAGTTTGACCACAGGGTTGAGTGTTTGGGAGGCAGGGCAACACGGCTCCATGCTCTCTGTGAGCGTCTTCACCACAGACAAGCTCACCCCCTGCAGAGACAACCTGGAGCTCTCAGCAGAACTCAGGACTCCGACGGTGTCCATCCGCAAAGACACCGCTCCTACAGAGAAACACAAACCATAATTTAAAAACAACTACTTCAACTAAAGTTAATGGTGTGTGCGAGACTCTTCTTACCTGCCACATTAGAAAGCGTGAACACGTTCACGTCCTCCAGACAACAGTCCAGCTTAAAAAGCATGTGCAGCTGTGAGGATGTGAGGGGGTGGGCAGGTTTGTCACCAGAGGGAGACGCTGCATCTGCATCCGACAGCTGTGGCCCCGCGTCACGAGTGACACACATGAGGGACAGCAAGCGAGACAGGCACAGCGCGCAGGTCTCCGACAGCTCCACTTGAAGGCCTTTCAGATTGGACTCCACGTTCAGACTCGGAGCCTGGCTACTTGACTCCATGTGAGGTCGGTTGAAACTCCCCTGGAAGGAGAAGAGATTAAAAATACATTAAAAAAAACTGATTGATTATCTAACCAAGCAGGGAGAGCATGAAACAGCATGTTCTGAGTTCACATTATTGATCCATCTTATGGTTAGAGCAACTTGAGGATTTCCAAAGCCTTCAATTGTCAAGTAAAAGCTTATATAAATGTTCAAAGACGTAAGAATGAAGTTGTATTCATAACGTGAAAAAGGTCAGAACATACATTAAGTAAAATATGCTCTCAAAGGCTACCTTGGAATTTGTGGACCTACCTGAAGACTGAGGGAGTCTAAGATGAGCGCCTCTCCCCATACATGTTTACCAGGAGGATGGGGAGCCTGTTGGATATGAGACCCCTGACCCACTCTCCACCAAAAGTGGTCGAGGGACAGGGAGGCACGCTGATGCACATTCTGGGACTCTGGGCTGTCTTTCTCAAATTTAATGTCAAGAAGATGCTGCAGTTCTACAACCACAAAGAAGATACAGACATGTTTTAACATCATTTTCAGGGTTAAATATTTTGTTTTGTTGTTATTTTGTACCAGGGATGGGTACCGGTACTTTTGAAATCAGTGGTTAAAAGGTGCCTGAAGTGGTGCTTAAATAAATGGAAATCATACAAATTCTGTCCAAAAATGGTGCCTTTTTGTTTTTAAAGCATTTTGTGATGTGCTAGTTGAACAGAATATTAAATTAAATGATATAAATACAACTAAGAAACCTCATCCCTAGTGTTTAAGCCACTCTAATGAAAGCAAAATTCATAAAGAGCCATCACTGGTACAAGGAGAATATGTTAATGTTTAACATATTAAAGGGCTCTTTATCTAATCTAGAGCGGCATGTTTGAAAAAGGTTGACCCAATATGGGCCTATAGAATAAAACAATGAAGACTTATTAAAGGAACATGTTGCAAGAATAACATTTGCACACGATATAAAAAACATTAAATTCTGCTGATCACCACAGTGCGTGCATGTTATACCAGCAGTTACCTAACTTAACAACACAGCAATAACATCACGTGGCATTCACCTGCCTTTCCTGCCGTGTGTGTGCACGCAGCGTGAGAAAGGTCAACAGTACCTGCATTAGCAGACAGGAAGCCTAGAGCGAAAGGCGTGGTGTCGCCCAGCTGAACAGACACATTGACGTTGGAAACAGAGGATGTGATCATGACAGGAGCGTCCAGGTGAGGCAGGCGTCTGAGGAAAAGGAGGGTGGGCAAATAATCTAATGGACTACGCAACACAATAAGGTCATGGAAAAACAATACAGAATGAGTGAAACACAAACATGAATGCAGAAGAGAAGACAGTAAAAGGTGTTAGACAAATGTTTTCACTGCTGTGGAGATTTTAAGAAAAAGGGTAAAGGGAAACAGATCCAATCACTCCAGTAATTTAACTGTACAGAAAACAAACGCTTAAGCAACTTGCCTTTTTCTATGTCCTTCCTTCCTGTGAAGTAGCTGTTCCCATGGAAACAGATTTAGCCAATGAGAAAACTCCTGGTGACGGTAGTGAACGATGCAAGTGTTCACTACGAATGACCCCGAGATGTCAATCGATGTAACCTGAATTAAACCAAGTCAAAATTATGAGCAATGCACTGAGGGTTTTCTACCACAAAATGTGACCAACAAGCATCTTTCCCACCTGCAGGGAAGTCTTGAGAGTGTTCACACACAGGATTCTTTGCCTACTTTGAGAAAGAAGCAGTCCATCTGCCAATAAAACACAAAAAGGATTTTGTTATTCACGTTTTTTTTCCCCCCTCAGTATCACTTCCTTTGCATTACGTCTGGTGCCCATCTGTCCACTAACCCTCCAGAATTAGCTCCACGCTGCTTTGAGGAAAGCTCAGCTCTGGAGTGAAGCTTTTCAGGGGAAGCTGCTCATTGTCACGTCCATAATAGACCTTTAAAGACTTCAGAGTCCAGTTCAGGTGTCTGCACAGATACGAAAAAACAGGTCATAAAACGCTTGAATCAACAGCTCATTCAATGATTGAAGTGTTACTTTGAGGATATACTGCAGCTTGGTGCAAAATGTCAACTCACCTTTTCTGACTGTGCATCGACAGGGTTACATTTGTATTATCAAATTCCACATTGACCTTGCGGGGAAGCAGCTGATGAAATTGTTCCAACGCTTCAGTCTGGATGAATTCGTGCTTTTCACTTTCTGAAAGGAAATGGCTTTAGTGTTATTAAAGATATCAAGGCACAAGGAATCCAACTGGAATTCAACCTAAATGCTCTGATAAATATAGAGTTACAAAAGAAATGAGACCAAACTATTCCTCAAATGTGTAATAAATGCTAAAATATGCCACCTGATGTGAGGCAATAGCTATTTGCAGTATTCATATCTTTGTTGCAGACCAGGCACACCATAGCCAGCGGTATTCATTTCACCACTGACTGGTCATAATGTTATGGCTGGTCTGTGCATGTCTCATATGGAACTACTCAACAGAGCGCATGTGTCATTTCCTCTTTTCCTCCTGTGGTATTTATCTTGGCAAAACTGTCTGAGCTAACCAGCCTCGTCTGTCTTACTGGTCCTTAACACTCTAAGAATAAAATCATCTTTAAATTCCCATCTAGTTGTTTAGTGAAGTGAAACGTAGACATATAGAAGGAATAATGAACAAATGCAGAGACTCAACTTTTATGCTATTTTAGATTATGATTTATCTTCTCAGTTTTGCAACAACTGTCTGCTCTAATTTGCATGTGGAGTTGAAATTTCAAAGCACAGAGGTCAGTAGGGCTGATATGACCTCGTCTGAATTTTCTAGCTGCTGAGCAGAACAGCTAAAAATATCCCAGATGATGGAAAATGTCCAAGAGTTTTAGAATAAGCAAAAGATCAGATGTAATGCCTGTAGGAAAAAACAGCCATTAGATAAACCATTCGTGGAGGAAAAACAGTGAAGCCTGATGCTTTAAATGTAACAACATCACAGCCAGGTGAACATTTTAAGAACATACTGTTAACTTAGATAACATGACACAGACATGAATAAAGGATTTGTGCTTATAATTAGGGGCAATGAGAGAGCGAACGTGCCTGAATCTGAATGAAATATAGATGAAATCTTTGCTCACCGGATGGATCCTGTTCCTGCTCTTTGAGGGAAACGGGGGGCAGCGTGATTTGGCTGAGGAACAGACCCTCATGCAGCTCTGCCATAAGTGTCCTCACACTCAGGGACAGGGCACCTGGCTTCATCTCCGGTAGGCTCACGTCTCCAGACAGCAGCAGGCTCAGGGCCACTTCAGCCAAACATATGTCCTGTAATAGAGGGCATGTTATCCACACGCATTCAATCACATTTTTCCTTTTTTTTTTTTTATATATAGATATCAGTGGCAGTAAATGAACTCACCAGCTGGCTGCTTTTAAGCATTTTACTGCTTAGCTGTCCAACTGAGAAGTCCCATGCCAATCTGCGAAATATGTCGTTTAACTAATGCAATCAGATCAATATTGCAGGAAAAAAACAAAACAAACAGGAAGGAAGATGTAGTTACCTTTTACTCTGGTGGTCGAGTAACAAGGTGATACCTGTTATAGTCATGTGCCATAGAGACTCTGACAGGGCCAGGTTTAGCACCATCACATTAATCGAGCTGATGTGGAATGACAGCAGCTGAAATAAAAAAAAAAAAAAACAGGACAGGAAGTGAGACGATGCCTCTGAATCAGAACGTAATCAAGCGTAATAACACGAGTCCTCATACTTGAGACAGAATGCGCAGCGCCGTGGGGCTGACTGATATCTTCCCCGACTTTTTTCCATCGCTCGTCTTCACCAGAGGTCTCAGCGGTGCTTGCAAGTCGAACCTAATTCTGGTTTCTCCGACACATAATGCCAGGTATCTCCTGAAACACATGAAAACAAAAACCATAAACATACCGAAAAACCTAAGTGAGTATTTCTGGACATTGCAGATTTGATTAAAACTATACTGACAATAATATATGACGACTTACGGTAAATCTTGGTTCAGTAGTTTACTTGATATCCATATTCTGTCAATTTCCTGTCATAAAGAGATTCATGGTTATGTAAGTATGCTTATATATAATGGCAAACCTCTCCCTTAACCTCCTTGCGAGTGTCTCTAGCCTGGGGTTGTGCGTTTCTGACCTGTGTAGCTCTATACTACTATCTCTATCTCTTGTCATAGTCTCATTAACCTGCCCAGTCTTTATAGCCTGCAGTTATGCATTCCTACCTGAATGAACAATTTTCCAACCTGCCTACTTCTCTATAATCTCAAACTGTCATGTAACATCATCAGCTACACCTTGTATGTGTGTATGACAGGTGTATGTTTATCCTGCTGTTCTATTATCTCTCTTTTCTGTCTCTACCCAGCCAATCTTAGGCTGATGGTCCCTCCATACGAGCTAGGTGCTGCTCAAGGTTTCTTCCCGTTAAAAGGGAGTTTCTCCCTTGCCACCGTCGCCTTGAAGCTTCCTCTGGAGGTTTCAGGCCGGATTTTGTAAACCGTCTGGACACAGTTCCTATTGTTATTGACGCTACATAAACACAGTTGAATTGAATACACACACTCACTTGCCAGTTCATTCGGTACTCTGGCGAAAACAAAAGCGCTGTAATATGAGAGCCGTGCACTAAATCCTATCTTCATTAAGGTTACGGTAGACAGCATTTGTTTAAAACAACAACTATGTTTTCATTTTGGAGGCTGTGGTTTGCAGTACCATTAAAGTGTACTGTGTTGTACCAACACGTTGCTATTGTTGTGACAACCCTACATTAGTCACTGGGCTAGGCTAATAACAGAAACATTGTTTGTGGGTAATTCAGTACGGTTTGAGAACACCACAAAACACATAATCAAAAATATCACCTTTCTTACACTGTTTTAACAAAGATTTAGTGCAGGGCTACTAGTGTACCTTATGTGTTTTGAGGCGAGCGTAGAAGCAGCTGCAAAGCACGAGCTCACAGTCACAACACAAATACCGTGTAAACACAGACTGCCTTACCAGGGTATGCTGGGGGTGAAACTGGATACTAACACCTTGGACAGAAAACAGCCCGACTGATTTGATCTTTAGATCTGCGTTCAGTGCGCTCTGGAAGAGCCGCACAGCCAGGGTGCACACGAGCCACCTGGAAACACAAGACAGAGGCTGAAGTCTAAGATCCTGCTCTCAAAATACAGGAAACAGAGGGAAAAAGGCTGGGTGAAATCTTGTAAACAGCCCATTTGGTGGTTCTTTATATTCAACGTGTTACATTTTAGTGTGGAAACGTATGCAGTTGCACGTATTTCTTACCTGAAAACGACACATAGCAAAATAAGCACAAGCAGAAATACAAGAAGGAAGGACATCAGCAGGAGAGACATTGTGTCCCAAGTAGTTCACACCCAAATCCTGGACATGGGTCAGGCTCCTCTGTCTGCTATCAGCTGCTGTCAAAGAGGAAGAGACAACTGTAACAAACAGCCAGGTGCTTCTGGGCAGGTGACAACGACTGGTTGCTTGCAAAGAATACCCCATAAATTGCCTTAGGCTGCAATTGGCTGAGGCAACATCTGCTATGCAAATTAATAACCGTTAGTTGTGTGCTAACAGCTAGCCTCACGGTGCTAACACTGTCAATTTCCTGCAATGTAGTAAAAAAACAAACCCGAATAGCGTGTAGCTAAACTTTATGCCGAAGCTAGCCTAACCCGTAACCTAAACCCACTCACCGTTAACTCGCCACCAGTGGAAAAGAAACAGCTACTCATTGCCAACGTGTAGCAGCCTTAGCCCAAAGTAGCCACACACGAAACAGTTAAAGGGTATCTGAAATCTGAAGCAAATCTGTGCTAGTAGCATCTTAGCATGCTAACGCTACAGCTCACTTAGCACGGCTCAAGTTGGCACAGCTCAAGTTAACGCTCTCAAAACGTATTTGGTCGTAAGCTCCGGTTAATTATCGGACTGAAAAAAAAAAAAAAAAAAAAAAAATCAGACTCCCTTTTCCCGACATACTGGTGGACGATACTGCAAAACATGGTATCGATCCGATACCAAGCAAATAAAGGGCCAGTGCCGCCGATACCGATACCGATACTCTTCACTTCTACTTTCATGCAGAGCAACGTGTTTGTCAAGTGAACGCATCATAAATATCCAAATTTGAATGAAAATTAAAAGAGAAAAAAGTTTTATGATTGAAATCACAAAACACAAGACATAATTTGTAAACAAATACTTCTTAGTCATGACACGGTCAACAAGGTGGCAAGATTAACAATACAACCATATAAATATAGGCGGTTGTAAGTGTGAAAATCCAAAACCAGCCTAATTGAGGCAGTCGAGACACTCTGAATATATTAAAACCCTTTAATAAACACGTATAACCCACGCGTTTTGATTCACATGGTCTTCATCAGGATAATCAGGTACGATTTTTGTATCTCTTGTGCCTGTTATATATCCGTTTGCAATTCTATACTTTTTGTTGCCATTCAATACTTTAGGTTTGTCGTACAATACTTTCTGTTACAATCCTATCACTTTTTGTTGCAATTCATTACTTATGTACTGTACAATATTCTGTAGAAGCTATCAGTTGTGCAATTCAACACTTTCGGTTTGTCATGCAGTACCTTGTGTCACAATCCAGTTTCTTTCTGTTGCAATTCACTACTTTTTGTGTATATGCCAATAACTGTATATTGTTTATTGTGTTCTACTTTTTTTTAATCTTATTACTTATCTTTTACACAGTTCACCCTTTATTCTTGTCACTTTTCTGCACTGTGTATGCTGTTGCAAACTGCGATTTCCCCACAGAGGTTTTCTTATTCTATGCTATGCTATGCTATGCTATGCTATGCTATGCCATGACCCGATTTGCAGCACTTACAACTATATTTTTTACATAAATATAATAGTATCAAAAATCTAACAAGATCAAAAGAACAACAATAAAAAAAAAATGATATAATAATAAATAATAATAATAAATCTTTGGATCTACAGCTGTGAAATAACACCAACCGGAGGGAGGTGAGCGGTGTTTATACAACCGATAACGGGAGTTTTGTACTGAGCCTAAGGAAAACTGAAATTAAAGTATCGACTCTGTCACTTAATAAAGTATCGATACTACCGACACTTTGGATCGATCCGCCCACCACTCGGTGACACGTTCAGGTTGTGGTGAACTTGTCAGGTAGTGGTTGTGTCTGGTTGGTTGTCGCTACTTGACACAGTTTGGTTTCATGTGTCAAATGAAACCAGACCAGAACAGGGCAGCAGTGCTTGGTCTGGTCCTCCCTGCTCAGCCGCATCGGCTCGTAGCCCAGAGGTGCCACTGGTGTGGGAGCAGAACCAGGAGCGCCACTAAAGCAAATATTAAAGTATTAATTTTTAACTAAACATACAAACACTAAAGGCAATTCAAAACGCCATTGGTTCCCATTCACATAACCAGCATGGTTAATAAATAGACAAATAAGAAAACACACCAAGTCCCTCAGTAGTCCTGGAGATGAGTTTTATTTCAGCCAGAATATTGACATTATAAAGTCTGAGTGTGACACAGTCACATGACTGAAGAATTTGACACCTCATTTCACTGATTAGATGAACAATTACAAGTCAAGGTACACTTGAGAAAATGAATGCATTTTCAAAAAATCTTTCCTTTTGTGAAAGTTCAGTTTATGTCAAAACAGAAAGGTAATAATTCAGCTGCGTGATCATTCTGGAGGACGTAGTTTGTGGTGCTGTTAAACTCTATTGAATTAAACTAAAAAAAAATAATCTGTTAAATTCTTTATCAGATTTAAACTCACTTGCCAAAACATTAGGTACACTAGTGAAAAAGAATGCATTCTAATATAGCAGTCCTGCACTAAATCTTAGCTGTAGTGTTATTACGCTGAGACAGATATTCAACTGTATGACTAAGATGAGGTTGTCGGATATAACTGAAATTATACAGCGCAATAAAATTCGAACCACAGCTTTCAACATGAAAACACATTATGATGCTGAAAGCCATAACCTTCATCAAACTGCAGTTTATTACAAAACTGTTATGTTGTAATACAATTGTTTTTTAAGCACTCCTACTAAAAATCTCGTTGAATGTTACATACAATAACAGTAAATGCTTTTTCTTCTCTCTTCTTGTTGTCGATAGGAATCATATTTATTGCAAACCTTATTGGACCACTTATCAAGGACTGTCAATGCCACAGAGCCTAATGGCTGGCTTCACAGGGAAAATAAATCTCACGCTGCCAGCCTGAGCATAATTGAGTTGACACTAGAGGAAGATTTATACTACAGGTGCCATGTACGCCATCCAATCATCGTATGAACTTGTGAGACACTGACAGTGCAGAGCTACTCAAGCAAGCCACTTCATCTCATGCGGCTGCCTTCTGTTTGTTGTGTTTTGCAAACCACTCGTCACTTTTATCTTCAGCCATAGCCTGAAAACAAGAGAGAAACGTGCAGAAGCACAGTGAATATCTGAATCATGATGCATATTTAATGTAGAGGGTGAAATGCAGGGGGAACGCCAACCTTGTCGAGTAATTCATTTCCTTTGGGGTCCACCATAGACAGCTGCCTAAACGCCTCGTCTCCCACAAAACATATCTCATGGCCGTCCTAAAACAGACATTTACAGTTTATATTTTTAACTGAACTCATTTCATAGGATTACAGTATCATTTTAGTTATACACTTACCGGGTCAGCCAATATAACCACCTCTACTGTGGCTTTCCCAGGAGTATCCAGGCTGACTAATGGAGTGAGTATTTTCTGATTTTCCTTCTTCATCAAGGCTTCGAGGTCTGGCAACTAAGAAATGTAAAAAAATACAACTTACATTCATGCTGCAAATTATGATTTTTCTCAAAACTGACAATTTATTTTAAAGATTTATTCAAGAATGAATATTTTACTTGATCCCGTGGGCATGAAAATGCTATTCTCCCAAACGCCGTCCCATGGTCAACTGTTCCACTGATATCACGAAGCTCCAGTTTACACTACACAGTGACAAACAACACACACAGAATATCAAATACATTATACAGCCATCAACATGATATGTACTGTAAAACACCAATTTTGAACCTTGACCTTTTGACTACTCTACACTTGTCATTAATTACTTCGACTCACTTGACTGTCTGAGAATCCCATCAACACCGTCTTCTTTTCCTCATTCTTGTCCATCAACTTCATTCCTAACAGAGTAGTCCAGTAGTGGGTGGATCTCTGGAGGTCCGACACCCCGAGACAAACCTTCTGCACAGGGTCTGGGAACAAATTAAGATAAAATTTAGTGAAATTCAAAATCAACTGACCAACAGACCAATAACAAACTAATAAGGAGGTAAAAACTATTGCTTGACATTATTCAAGTGGCTTTCAAGAGTGTTAACCAATCAGTGGTTATTGGTTTGGGGTCTGCTCAGTAAAAAAAATGCTGTGTGTTTGTACCACATGGCCTTACATTATGCACAGTCCATATTAAAATATAAGGGACAATCAGAATCTTTATATTATTGTATTTTAATTTCTTTAGGGCTGCATAGTATAAATATTCTACTCAAGCAACTCTTTACACGTGTAAAGCTTTAAATCACATGGCATTTGGCATCTGTACTTCATAAATTGGATAAAATGAAAGAAACACATTAATTATTCCTCCAATTAAGATAAGATATGATACAATAATTATCTATTCACGTAGTGGAGAGATATGCAGTGTTGCGATAGCAGAGGGAATAGAACAGAAACACACATAATCAGTACAAAAAAATAAGTATTTTTGTAGTGTAAAAGTATAAATAAGAACCAGTTACCTTTATTTAGGCGAATGCTCTATAAAAAACAAAATGAATAGTCTATAACTATTGTTGCTAGCTCAAACAGTGAGTAGCAAATTCACGATGGACACATTTATTGCACAGCGAACAGCGCATGAAATACAGTGATTTGATTTATATGTGGATAAAAGTCTGATTAGAGGTTTCACTGACCATGAGGAGGCTGATCTTTGTCCACGAGGTAGAAGGGGTAGCCTCCAGGTGCCTGGGTCAGATACAGAGCGTCTCCCACCTCAGTGAGAGGCCACCCAAGACGTTTAGCGTTGCTCACAGCTTGGCTCGACTGCAGGGTGAGTCCCTGGTGTGAAAACATAGATAGATAGACGCGTTACTGCTACTATGCAGTGTATAACAGGTACTATGTATGTAGTTCAGTGTCCAAATCAACCTCACTCACCAAGAAGTCATTGCCGAGCTGATACTCTCCCACTCCATAGTTGTATGTCAGTTCAGCAACAAAATGGTCATCTTCTGGACCAAAGCCAACCATTGTCTTGCTCCACTTCCCGTCGTAAGGGCTGTAATGGTACAGGACAGCATGGTTATTAATTGGGCATTATTATCTCTATGTTACACTGAGTTCAATGTCCACCTCCAGCATGAGCACAGTAATATCTACCCATTACAAGTTGCTTTGCAGCCTTCTTCAAACTCTTCGTGCCGTAAAATCTGAAATGAATGAGAAGATAAAATAGAAAATAATCGCTTACTACCGCTGTCTGCAGTTTCACATATTAAAAATTGAGGAAATTAGCTATGATTGTGTAATGTTTGGTCAACGTCTGAGATTATCCGATCAACAAAAGTATGACTAATCAATGGATTCAGGCATATCTTCTACATTATATGGAGCTCAGGAAAAATACCTTCATGCCCAGAACGTCTCGGTAAAACGTGGCTGTTTTGGTCCTGTCACCAACTTTGAAAACAAAATGCAGCGCTCGTCTCAAAGCCATGTTTATTGACAGATGTGATATAACTGTTGCGATCCCCGTGCAATGCGCGATTAAGTTTCCTTGAAGATCGACTTTTCTGCCATCGATGGATGAAATGTACCAATTGATAAAAACAATATATTAGAGCAAACGCTCATCAACAACATAGATAACATCATAGATATTACACGACACGAGCCATCTTAGATAACACGCTTATTATATTATTAAATAAAAGTTCAGCGGCTTTACGCAAAAGTGAAATGTAATAAAATGACATTCGCTACCCCTTGGCAGCTGCGATAATGGTATGTCCCAATGTGCTGCATCGCAATCTCTCGCGGGAGTTTAAAATGTCAACAAATGAATAAACTGCTACAATTCACAGTTTTAAGTAGCATTATTATTATCAAATGGACAAAATAGCCACACGCAGTTAACTATTTACGCTACCAAAATTTGTTTGATTAATTTTAGATGCATAAATGCTAAAGCGGCTCCGCTACATTTGGTGGCGGTAACTAGGTATTATCTGGTGTTGCTACGTCCTTCTTAAAGACGGTAGAAGAAGAAGCGAGGGCAACATGGCGGCGTACATGAGAGGCGTGATTAATCTCGCTTCCACAGAGATAAGTGCTTTCCTATCTAAGGGAAGCGGTATTACCGTGGAATCTAAGCGGTATGTACGCGGGCTGAGAAGGAAACCTGTCAAAGTGTTGTTTCCCGAAAACGAGACAAGTAAAATCGTGAAGCCGCCGCCACAGTCTCGGCCAGCAGAGCGAGATGTCAAGAGGCAAGGGGGGGCGAAAGTCACATATACAACAGACGAGAGAGATTTTGTAAGGACCAAGACAAATGCGCAAGGAAATGTAAAGCCTGCTCCTGTTACTGTACCTGTTACAAAGAATGAAGTTGACGGACTGCGATTTGAGAGGGCGTTCCCCGGAGATAAACGACTGTCGTAAGTGTACCTGAAAAAAAGAAGCAGTAACCATCTGTAAATGTAGAGTCTGAATACCGATGAATAAGTCACAAGCCATTTTTCTAAGTGTACAATTTAGGTTGGACTTAAATAGTGACCACTCTGAATATAATGATCACACTTCTTCCCTCTCATCCTCCACATATTTGTTCTACAGGAGGTTGGTGAGCGTTGCTCGTTCCAGGACATTCCGAGAACATCAGGGTAAAATCCTCCTGGAGGGCAGGCGTTTGATCTGTGATGCCCTGGTTGCTGGTGCCAAACCACAGACGGTGTTCTTCAGTAAAGTGGAACGGCTCCAAGAGCTGCCCTTAGACAAGCTGAGAAGGGCCACGCTGATAAAAACCAAGTTTGAGGACATCAAGATCTGGTCTGATGTTGTGGCCCCACAGGGGGTGATCGGTACGGGAAAAACACATTTTGTTTTGGCTCATCATAAGGCAGGAAGAAATAGTTTCTCACATCGATCTCTTCTTCTACAGCCATTTTTTCTCGCCCGGACCCGTCACAACTGAACTTTGCAAGCAAAGGTCATTCAATGCCCCTGTCCCTGATATGTGACAACATCCGAGATCCGGGTAATCTCGGGACTATGCTGCGATGTGCTGCTGCTGCTGGCTGCCATAGTGTGCTCCTCACCAAGGGTAGGTTTCGTGTTAACAATTAAAGGTGGGAATAAATTACATCTTCCCCTAATTCTTGTCATTTATTTGATTGGTCATTGTTTTGCCAACAGGTTGCGTTGATGCTTGGGAGCCTAAAGTTCTGCGTGCAGCAATGGGCGCCCATTTCCGCCTTCCTATTTATCCCAGTCTGGACTGGGATGATATTGAAGGTCATTTGCCTGAAAATGTGACTGTGCATGTGGCTGACAATATCGGCGGTCCTGACCAGAGTAGAGAAACAGAAACAGAAGTTAATACGTCCTCCAAAGCAGGAGATTATGGCTGGGTCAGCACTAGGTCTGTTCACAAAAACACACAAGTCGAGGAATACGAATCTGACTCGGATTATGATTCAGACTCTGATGATGAGGAACTTAAACTCCCCAGCGTGCACAGCAAGCCGTACCATGAGAGCTGGGCTCAGAGTCCCACCGCTCTTGTGGTAGGCGGCGAGACTCATGGTCTGAGTCTAGAATCAGTCGAGTTAGCCGAGAAGACCGACGGTCGCAGGCTCTTCATTCCCATCGTTCCTGGTGTGGACAGCCTGAATTCAGCCATGGCTGCCAGTATCCTTTTGTTTGAGGGCAGGAAGCAACTGTTAAATCTGCTGCAAACATCTGGAAAGAAACGTCAAGCTAAAGCTGAGAGACAGCTTTCATAATGCTTCCTCTATATAAAGAGACTAAATGGAACTAAGTTAACAAGTTTTGCTCATCATAAAACTCCAGAATTTCTATTGAAATTAAAATCCATGGCTGAATTATGTGTGCTTTTCACGTTTTTTTCATTGCTGCAACCACAGATTGGCCTAGTGACTACAAGTTAATAATTTTCTGCATAAAATACAGTGAAACTGTTCCTTGAGAGTTCCCTAGAGCTACGGTACGGTAGTTTTTTTTCTGTTTATCAATGAAAAAGCCAAGGATTTTCAGTGCATTCACCATAAGTGCACTGAAAATCCTTGGAAAAGCAGCAAATTCTCTCATCTGGGAAGCTGAAAAACGATAACCATTGGCTTTTTAGCCCCCCAAAAATAAGACCAAGTTAAAATAGCTGCTAAGTTTCTGTTAATTGTCTAACCCCTTATGGAAACCAGTAAAGGACTTTTGTAATATTTTTAGGATGGGAATAGAGGAGAGAGTATTTTACATTTAAGTTTGTAAAGTAATTTAAGGCATTGAAATTGCTGTCAATACCCTTTGTGTGTCCTGTCAGGATTATATATTTATGGAAATGGAACAAATAGTGGAAACACCTTTTTTTTTTTTTGGAAAAAAAAATCTGCTCATTCATTTGGTTACTATGGCGACCAAATGAAAGAACTGGCTGCGGATTGTGATGGGAACAATAAAGCTCTTAATGCACAGTGCGCCTTTAATAACTCTCACAAAAGCCATTTTCTTGATGCGCCCATTAGATTTTGTTCTGCACAATAAATCTGAAAGAAATGGGATTTAATGATAAAGGATTTAAAGACTCTCCCCCACTCTCAGAAGTCAGACTACTCCCCCTTTTTAATGAAAAGAAAAGCTCATAATTCTCCTTTTCTGATTCCTCCCTCTTGATAATGCTTAAATGGATGAATGGAGCACTTATACGTTCATGTCCATTCTTTTTATCTGCAGCCAGATTATCTGTGCAAGTGCACAGAAGGCACTGAAGTTACTGAAACAAAACGCAATGTTTGCAATGTGTGCAGTGGATCTCACTGCCTCACATAACGAATGCAACACACACCTTGTGTACTTGAGTCCATAAGTCTTTGAATGCTTCTGACAAAAGAAGCGGTTTCTTATACATATCCAAGAGCTAACTTTATTGATAAAACTTAACAGAAACAGAACGTTGTGCTTGCCAGTGAATTTTTTTAATGGGTGCGAGAAGTCGTGACTGAAGTGAACATCGGGATTTATACATTCAACACTTTTCAAAATGCCATTTCTTTTTTTTTTTTTTGTGCCTCCAGAAATAACCTGGCCTTTTTCATTAGGGGACCTTCACAGAAAATCCTCATAATGACTTTGAGATGAGAACCACCATTGACAGCTGGCTAGAGATGACTTTCACTCACATCATGACACACACAACAAGACACGGGGGCGGGTTCTTTCGGACATCGGTCATTGGTATCACGTGCTCTTTACTGTAATGTGCACCTGTCATACTGTTACTTTTTTTTTTTTATTTAAATACGGCCGTAAAGGCTTTACAGCTACATCCATCAGCACATCTGCACATCTACGTGTGAATTACAACAGTAAAAACGCGTCATTCAGAAACCGAAAGTGATCTCGCAGACAAAAACAGAAAGCAAAGAACAAGCTGATTAAGTAGGTCCACTGGGTAAATTCTCTGGTTTTCTCTAGAATTCAGAAAAGCTATTGTGTGAAAAAAAAACAAAAAAAATCTTGAGGCCAAAAAAAGAAAAATAACAACAACAGAATCTCCATATATATTACTGTATGGACTATAGTCAATGCAAGGCACCACAGGAGAAAGCGAGGACTCCATGAAAAGAGGAACATGTCTAAAAAAAAAAAAAAATGTTAAAAAGATCAGTAAAAAGTGAGACACATGTCTAACAGTCAGGAGGGGAGGTGGGAGAGAAAGAGTTAGAGAGACAGTGGAGGGGGCTGGGGACGGTGGAGGGGTGTAGCAGTAGGTCTGGGTTTTGATGATGGAGTTGAGTCCCATACAGGATGTCCAGTTCATACTTTCTCTTCAGATGGGCTCTGGTTTGAGCTTTTCGGCCAGAAAGTCGCCGACAAATTGATCCACCACGGCCGGCGTGATCTCCTCCACGTCGCGGACGTACTTGGCCCGGGCCGACATGTCCAGGATGGTGAGCAGAGGCGCGGCTTCGGGGAGGTTGGTGTAGTCTCGGAGGGAGTCGCTCATGTCGTCCTGTGGTGAGAGGGAAAGAAATGCGGCGATGAGAGACGTCGTAGCGATGCATTCCTCACAGGAATACTCGGCCTGAGCGACTGGGAACGGGCCCAAATCAGAGCCACTGGAATTACTTATTTACATTTTTATGTGACAATGCATTGGCTCTGGCTCACTCTGCTCAAACAATCATAATCCCTGCTTCTAGTTTGCTTATAGAGTATCCCTATCTAATGCAAGATGTATGCTTCTGTGGTGGATCTATGAGGTAGCCTGACGTTAGCCTCCCAGAAATGTAACTACAAGTCACACAGGATGTATAGTGAAATGGCTGCGGTTGGTCCACAGTGCGTTTCCTCCTCCAAGTCCCTAAGAAACTGCAGAAACCAAGGGAATTCTGACTCTTTCTGTCTCACACAAACCACCTATTCTCGTCAGTGAAAGTAGCTGATCTTCAGCATTTTATTAACTTCACCTCCAGCACGAGATGCTTGGCTCCAAAAGCCTTCGTTTGTAGAACACAGAGACTAGCTGAATAGCATTTAGCAGGGTTAAATTTTTGATAAGCACAACTTATACATTTAAATTATAAAAAACAGTCTGAGAGGAAATAATTTGTGTATTTTTAAATAGCCTTAGACATGTTATTGTTCAAAGTGACAGCATAAAATCCTTCAGACCTGAGGGTCTTCAACGTTTTTCAGGCCAAGGACCTCCAAACTGATGAGAGATTAAGTTGTGACCCATACCTACTGTATGTGTTCTATATTAAACTCAGCCTCGTGCAAATTATGAATATACCTGATCTCAGCGAATCGCAGGGAACCTGACAGAGTCAACGCTTAATATGCGGCCTTGTGATTGGCTCAGCAACGACAGGGGCGCGGCCTAATGCGTACAGGCTAATCAACCAAAGATTTTGCGACCCCCCTGCAGTACCTCCACCGATCCCCTAGAGGTCGCTGACCCCCTGTTGAAGACCTATGCTTTAGGCAGCAGGTCTTCATGCACGGCATAATTAAAATAAACTATTGAAACATGGACATTTCACCTAAAAACACACACAAAAAAAAAAAAAACAAATGTCGGAAAAAAAAATATTCAGCTCTGCCATGTAATGTCAGTCACCCTCCATGTGGTTAGATGGAGCTTTTGGTTGTTTATTCTCTCATTAACTCATTAGTGTCTCGCTACTAAATGTATTCAGAGGAGAAGCTCTTTTGCTGCTCCCCAGTTCATACATCAGATAACGAGGACACCGCCCTTTACTTGAATTATGCCACAATAAGAATAACCCATAATATCCAGAACAGCCTGGCACAATCTTTATTAATGTGGACTCTTTGAAAGAGAATATGAAACCGTCTTCTCTGGCGTCTTCCCGCAGGCGGTGCAGCCCAGGGAGACCAGAGAGCCGTTGCTTAGTCACACATCCCGCTGTGAGGAAAGACAGGCAAGGATCAGGTGGGGGTCCCTCCTTTTTCAAACGCACAACATCAGATTTACAGAACATCTGAATGTGGGCAGGAGACGGAGCCGTGCACGGACTTGCGAAGGAGAATGTTTAAAAATAGATCCGCCGTGGGTTTAACGTGGATCTCAGTTTTATTTCTTTGCCGTTGTACTGAAAGGGTTTCACGATGTTCAGCCTGAGGGTTGATCTCACCTTTCACCCCTTAACGAGTCAGGATTACTCCTTCTGTAGCCACATGTAACAGAAATGAATCACCGATGGGCAGGCAGGCAGCAACTTTCAAACAAGCTTGAGAGGGTCATTAATTATTGAGGCTGAATAAGAAAACACAGTTTCGTAATTCAGCTCGAATTCCAGCTGGGAGCGCTTCTACAACCGGCATTCCTGCCCTGACAGAGATCCATTATATTCTCGTCACATATCTCCTCTCAAATGAATTTCATGTGTTGTGTTTTTGTAAGGTCACGCGCTGTGTGCGGCTAATATTGTAATATCATTTTTGAGACATTTTCTCATCCTCATGACACGATGACCTGATTTCCTCGACCACCCCGTCCACCCCCCCATCCCCGCCCATCCCTCCCCAGCTTAATTTGCTGGCTCAGAGAGAGAGAGGCTCAAAGATTAAAGATCACTTTCATATGGAAAAGATTACGTTGCAAACGAAGAACTTACAAGAACGAGCCAGAGGGTGGCACTGCAACAAAGAGCTGAACTTCTAATATGGGCCTCTGATGTTGATACTGGTGCTGATTTATTTGCCAGTGTGAGCTCAGTGAAAACTAAGTCAGTGATAGAGCGCCTTTGGATTAATTAACTGCAACATATAATTCTCCGCCGCCCCCTCCTCCTCGCAGCTCTCTTTGTTGTGTTTTCTGTGTTATCAGAAAATCCGCAGCTATTCTTCCTAAACAGATCCAACCACACAATCAGCTCTAAGTCCTTTCATTGAATGGCTTGGCCGTGCTGCTACCTAAAAAGGCTACGTATGCCAGGATGAAGTCTGTGACCTCTACTTTGCTGCTAACAGATGGAACAGATGAGTGTGGTATTTTATAAAAGGCAGCTAACTTGCTTTGAATGGATCTCATTTTATTAGACTGCAAATCACCGCACATTGACCACTTAATGCTCACAGATGTAAGCTGTCACTAAGGACAGTGTTGTTAGGAGTGAAATACAGCCTCATCCTCCAGCTACAAATAAAAGCTGCTCTCCTGCAGCCGTACAAAGCGTGGATTATAGATCATCAGGGCACACTGTGTAAAGAAACCACAAAGAGAGGAATTCCACAATCTGTCAACATGGCCTTTCCGGCCCATTCCGATATGAGAAGATGTAATCTCTGCGTCAGTCTTCGCCTCCGTAGGAAGTCGTGCGTCTTCTTTTGTGTGGCTTCTCGGCTTGTGTAAACTGCTTCTCATGAGGTGCAGCCATTCCATAGCCCCCCCCCCTTCCTCCTCCTCCTCTTCGTCCTCCTCCCGCCGCCCTCTGCAGCTCAGCTCGGAACAAAAAGACAAAAGGGCCTCTCTCTGCTGTAGTCCGCACTCACAGCTGTGATAAGGCACGGCGTGTGTTTACCGTGAGGGACCTGCTGGGCCGTGTCGGGCTTATTCTGATTACTGATGCACTGTGGCATTTCACAGACGATGGCCATCTGATAAGGCCTCAGCTGATAATGATAACAAGCCATACCGCTGGCCTCTGAGCCGCGACTGCATCCATCCAACCGGCCGGCTTTGATGTCTTCAGGAAAACGCTTCACTGTAAGCCTCTTTAACATTAACTGCTCATCGGTTCCTTTTGCTAAAATTAGGAAAAACTGCAGATTTGGCATGTTATTTATGTGTTTATGCATTTTTTTTTTTGCAAAAGAAATTTCCAATTTCCAACACTAAATGTCAACATGCGATGCTAACATCTCTGTGAACGCTGTGCTTAGCTTAATTAGCATGTTATCATGCTAACTACTGAAAATAAAAATCAAACTCATCATTTTATTGTAGGTTTTAGGTGATAAAAAAAAAACATTTAAGATGAGCGACATCAATAATTATGACAAATGTTAAGCTTATTTGACACGGAGCAGAGCTAACACCCACAGTTGCGTTCATTGTTGAATGGTCTGGTGTTTATTTCTTTAAACCTTTGCTCTGTAAAAACGCTTCATTGTAAGCCTCTTTATCATTAACTGCTCATCAGTCCCTTTTGCTAAAATAAGGAAAAAAATGCAGATTTGGCATGTTATGTATGTGTTTATCTATTTTTTTAGACACAAGACATTTCCAATTTCCAACAGTTAAGTGCTAACAGCTGTGCTTTAAGCTAAAAGCTAATATAAGTTAACATGTTCATAATGACAATGCTAACATGATGATGCTAGCACGTGTGAGGTTATTCACTCTCTTAGTTAAGCATGTTTGCATGCTAACTATTGCAAATAAACAGCAAACTCATCGTTCTATTGGAGGTTTTTGGTGATGAAAAACATTTCATAAGATAAAATTATGACCCAGTGGTGACGCTAATGAGCAACATCAATAATCATGACAAATGTTATGCTTATGCCACAGAGAACAGAGCTAAAACTAACAACTGCGTTCACTGTTGAATGCTCTGGCGTTTATTTCCTTAAACGTTTGCTCTGTAAACCATCACACAAGTAAAACCATCAGATGTCTGCTTTGCCTCATCCAAAAGCCAAAAATATACAAATTACACTCATGTGAGACCAGGAAAAGAGGCAAACTCTACCAAATGTGATCCATCTAGTTGTTGTTGAGACATCTATAACCACACATGCCACACATATCATGGTGGCTAAACAGAAAGAACGACACTTACATACCAAAGAGATTAATAATATAAAGTATTGATGGTATTTTTCTTTTAGGAAAACATAGAAAGGATGTTCTGCAAGATGCTTATTGAGAATGGAACTGTATAAAAGAAGACGATAAGCTGCATGTGTAGAGTCACTCTGCAGACTGAAATATATTTTAAGCTTTAGTGATAAGACCGGAATTATTGGACTTTGGTTCTGCAGTGTTTATACAACCCCATTATAATCTCAAAGAAGTCAAAGCAATCATTCTGTTTAGACGGACACACACGCAGAAATCAAGGACAGGAAAACAAAGCTTTGAAGAGCATAATCACAGGCGATAGGAACTCCTCGGTTAAATTCTTATGTGAATTGATAATACCAGCAGAGTTCATTTCACATGAAGACGTCAGTACACTGCAGAAACGAAAGAACAAAAGATCTTTCATTCTGCTTTTTTAAACTACTCTGTGGCGTAGGTTTTTTTTTTTTTTTTTTTTCAGCGGGGTAAGAAGATCCTGTGTCATTCGGATCGGCCAGGCGTCCCCCTGAGAGGCTGCCAACATACTGCTGTCTCATGGACACGGAAAACCCAGCAGCTGGCCTGGCAGGGAAGCGTGCGACTACCAGGGAAAACCCAGGGCCAAGGTGAAGGAGTCTGAGCCCCGAGCCTGGAAGCTCGCCTTAACAGCTCAAATGGGAAGTGATATCCGACTGTAAAAACGTGAATCTGGAAATGAGAATGGGTGACTTCATAGCCGGTTCAGCTACAGCCAGGAAATTATACCTGCGCTACATGCATGTAAAAATATCTGGGCTTAGCATGTGTGCCGCAAGGGAAACAAAGCTAACACAGACTGTAGCTATAACATGAGAAGCTTCTGAATTACTACAAGCTGCGACGCAACAAAGTTTCTTTGTGTTAGGTCAAATAAACATTGGCACACAGACAATGAGCCGAATGAAACACTATCACGTCAACCCTTTCCGCAAACTTCTACTTATTCTGTGTACATGCAGCACGTCAATGACATTTCAAGGCTGACATTAGAGCGGAGCAGCTAGAGTTCAAGAGTTAGCACATGTGCAAGCCCCACGGCCCGAAACCCGAGCCCGCTTTTTGACACGAGAGACCAACGCTGTCCTCCCAGACTGCCGGGCAGAGGCGAGGGCTGGGAGGAAGGTAAGCTGGAGGGCAGAGAACAGGGGAAACTGGGGGGGGGGGGGGAGTAGCTAATCTGGTAATTATGTCTGCCGCAGCTGCTAACTCCGTCAGTTGTGGAAAGGTCGAGACAGAACAACACGAGATAACAGGAGTTATGAAAACTCCACAATTCGTCCCACACATTGCAGATGTGGGAGGAGATACGGCGCGAGATGCAAGGAAGATCTGGAGGCAGCGTGAGGGAGCAGAGAAAGGCTGATGACACGCTCCTGGTCCACCCATCATGATAGAAGCACACAGGAGGTCTGATGCTTTACTTTCAAATAGGGTCTGTTGCTGCTCAGATGTTGGAAACTATTTCCACTGCCACAATTCAAAGTAGCTATAATCCATATCTAATATCCAGTTTGAAAATCACAACCTGACTCTGCACTCTTGTGGTTCATTTTAATATTTAGCATTTTTCTGTTCACTTTTACCACCCATGACATTTTAAGAGGCGGCTGTTCACATAAAAAAAAAAAACACAGTTAAAAAGTCGTTTTCAGCAGAAAATGAGCCAAATATTTCCAAAAATAAAAATTTAAAGAGAGAATTATGACTTTAAAGGAATACTAATGTGACTAACCCGCTGCTTGAAATCAAAAAAAACCCTTTGGAAGCAGAATGATTATTTCATTAGTTTTTTTTTTTTTTTTTTGTTTTTTTTTTTACTTTTTAGAGCTTCTGCTTAATTCAAACACATGTCACAGTTAATTAGCAGCAAATTAGAAATGTTTGTTTGTTACGTATTTATCTAGGTTATGTTTATGTATTGTATCGTTTTCAGTATTCTGCCTTAAAGAAATCAAGCGTTGGTTGAGCTTTAAACATGAAGACTAAACCAAATCAAAGCACTCATACACACACAGACGCCCACACAGATGTTGTGTAGTAGGGCACGCAAAAAAAAACAAACAAAAAACAAACCCCGACTCGAGCGATGCCCGGTTGCGCGAAATGACATTTTACTGTGTGGAGTTGCCTTTTGAGCGGCTTATCTCACCTCTCCAGCCACAAAGAAGAGCAGCGGCGTCTCCTCCTCCTTGGCTTTGTACTTGGCCATGAGCTTCTCTGCTATTGGTTGGATCAACTCCTTGGCTGGCTCCAGTTCACCTTCCTCCTCGGCGTCTGCACAAACCGGGGGACGAGACGAGACACAGAACGATGTTAAAAGTATTAGAAAAAAAAAAGAAGAAGCCACATGGGAGAGGAAAATATGCGCAAACTAGAGGCAAGGAAGAAGAGAGGGAGAGAAAGACAGAGAGAGAGAGAGAGAGAGAGAGACGTCTGGTGGACAGATGAGTGAAGAGATGAAAGGAGCTCTACAGATGGTCTCCGTCTTGTTTTGCAGTTTGGTTTGACCTTAAGACACCGGGGTGGTCTCACATTTTGAGGGTCATCCTTACGCACTCTCGCATTCTTGTCTATTGTCCTGTTTTATAACGTCGCCACATCTGCCCCGCATTCACGTCTGCTTCGTTTTTTTTTTTATGCCATTTGCAAATCTACTTCAAAATGGATTTTTTTTCCGGACCTTTCGCGTTAGCATATAAATAGATTTCCCACAGACCTCTGGACCTTTCAACACTGGAAGAATTTTCCCTGACATTCAATACACAAATGCCACTTCATGCAGGCAGAGCCTCACGCCGAGCCGCAGCGCGTTATGAGCCCTTGTGTGCTCACCCACAAACAGGACGAGGCAGGGCCCCTCGTGGAGCTGCACCGCGTTGGACTCGCTGAGCTCCAGCACGGGCCGAGGGTGCCAGGGAAAGAGCCGGCACTCGGGGTCGTTCAGCACCTCCACCCGGCCCTGTTTCGTGATCACGTGGCCCTCGGCGTCCAACAGGATCAGCGTGGGGATACCTGGAGAGAAAAAGGAGGAGGAGAGGGTGATGTGAGAGGAAGGAAGGAAGGAAGGAAGGAAATGGGCAAGAGTGTGGGAGGTGGTTTGGGTCATTTCCTTTAATTATCGCTCCATGACGCAGACCGCTCCTCTCCCACTGAGATTTTCTTTTACTTTGTGAATATCTTTTTTTATTTATGGTGACATTTTAGATCTCTCTAGCTTAGCTTGTCATCTCTCTATTATATTACTATCATCACCATCTTTGGGATTACAACCCTTTTTAATTAAAAAAAAAAAACACAATCAGGGCAAGAAGCAGTGAGTGTTCCTGTCTACACATGTGGACTGAACTGAGGTGGAGGTGATCGTGAACTGCAGGGGTTTGAGAACAGGAAGGGGGCAGTGTTGACTCGTCCTCTGTGCATTCCTCGCATTCTTTGCAGGACAGGCCCAGAGCCAGCTCTCACTAACATCATCCACAGTCCTCTGCAAACACGCAGAGCAGGGACTCGGTAGAAAAGGCACAGAGGGGAAAGGCGCAGCACTTCCGTTAACCAACGAGACAGTAAACTCGATAACCGGCCCGCATTCCTTGGGCTGCAGGGTAGTCTGCGTTGCCGTTTCCCTGCCCGGCACAGAGAGTCGTCAGCCACTGTGTCGGCGTTTCTGCATTTGTGACATAACTAAAGCTGGCACCGAGATAAATCTCCACTCTCTGCTTTCAGCTTCAAGATCCGAGGCTGTATTTATAATACCTTGTATCCCATAGAGTCTGTTGAGTCGTGACCGCCGAGCCTCATCTGAATACGGCACCGCCAACCAAGGCATCTCGCTGAAGTACTGCTGAAAGGACTCCTCCGACCTGAATCAAGAGGCAGGCAGCAACACAACGGCGTGACACATGGGACACAGATTATTTGTGTACGTGACAGACGGAGGCAGATGTGCGCATCAATAAATATGATCCCCTCTATGATATCCTGGCGCAGTGGCGCTGACCTGTCAGCGCTGACGAACACGATCTCAAACTTCTGACCCGACTCTTTGACGGTTCGATACGATTCAACCAAGACTCTGGTCAAGCTGCGGCACGGTGGGCACTAAGAGAGGGCGACGGAAAAACAGAGAAAGAATGAATATACAGCACAGACAGTCAAAAAAAAAATATCATCAAACCCCTTTTCACAAACTAATAATTCTCCCTTGTTTTGTGCATACAGTAGCTCCATTCAAATATATCCCAGGCTTCTTTAAACACTAATCCTGCTGCTACACTGTAGCTTAAGAAAGTATTTGTTCTACTACGGTGTGTATTGGGAAAGCACACCCTCGGTCCAGGCAGAGGGAGCGGTGGTATGGTTGGCATTAGGATGACATCAGAGTGCCATGGCAGCTGGAAGGCAAACAGACCTGTGTTAACTTCCAGCCTAGTTCCCATGCTCTGTGTGTTCTCTGTCTGCATTTATTAAACTCTTGCTCTGCAGGGCACATATAATAAAATGCAAATATTAGTAACAGTTACATAAGTTACGCCGGCTGGAGAACCAATATTATGCTAAAAGTCCTGTCTTTAGAAACTTTTGTTGGAATGAGGTCGACACAACTCTGCAAAAGTGCGCGCGCGCTATCGTTAATTAGCATATAGTCACATTCCCTGGTTCAGGAAGTCATAGAGAAGCAGCTACAGTTTATGAATAAAGACTGCTAAGTGAAATTAACAATAAAAGCTGCAAGTTGCATGGGCATCATTTGGTGAATAACATATCACAAACGGCCTCAGTAATAAACTTGTAACGTCATCAAAGGATGGATAATCACTTGCCACTTCATTAGACGCACTAGTGAAAAGAAATGCATTCATGTCCTCTACTAAATCTTGACCGGGGAGCTGTTAATTCAACCGTTTTCATTTTGGATGTTGTGGTTTGTGGCGCTATTGAAATGTATTGTGCTGAGCCGAAAACATGTTTCTATTAGTTATATTGTCTGTTTTGTGCAATGTTTCGACATAAACTAAAAATTATAACAGTCACGAAGTTAAGATTTAATGCGGGACTGTTATACTGCCGTTCATTCATTTTCCCTGGTGTGCCTAATGTTTTGGCGGGGGGGTGGATTTAGCCAATAAGATGCTGACTTTACTAATGCCGTGAAGCTCTACGGTGTTAATAAACAATGCATTAGTGTAATAGCAGGTTGCAAGACCACCATTAAATTATTGTTTTGGCCACTTGATGGGAAAAAAAGAAGCTGTACATGCACACACACACAAAAAAAACCCTGATTTATTATCAGTACAGAAACTTGTTATGGTTGATTTGTGGATTAGGTTCCTATAAAAATAATACCCATTGCAGCTGTTGATGCTTCTTCCAAACACATGGGCCGTTGAGTTAATAATATCTAACGTTCAGCTATGTCTCAGCCCGTCCTATTTATTAATTTGACGCAGGCTGTATTTCATTATAATTCAAGCTCATTATAGTGGATGCAGCGTGTCAAGCACCGGGATTGATCCGGTCCTCGTCGCGACACAAAGGGACGGCGGGATACGGGCGCGAAGCACAAAGCCTTGATCAATGCTCATTAATTGACTTCTCCCTGATGTGAGTGTACACGTAAACACTGTATGTGTTGCGCTCTGTGACTCTTTAGACAATGCGGTGTCACGTGCCGGTCTAATGCGGGGCTGGGTTTGAAGCATCGTAATGACAAATATTCACCGACATTTCAAGCAAAGTGTCCAGCAAAATGTAAGTGTCTTTCTCTGTCTCTTCGCCACGGGCCTTTTCAGAACATTAAGAATAAATATGAAAATGTATTTCCGTGTAAATGCACGCCAAGGCGAGGCGCTGGCATTTCATGTTTGTGAAATTACTTTAATAGCGGATAGATTTACACGGGTTACCGAGGGGAATGTGGTGTAAGAACACCGCAAATAAACTCCTAATGGCTTTTGTGACTTGTCCTTTTCAATTCTGTAATGGGGTCTGGGGTCTGAGCCAGCATTCAGGCGTCACCATTCTGAGGAGGCTGCGGCTCTGGCAGCTGCTGTGCTGACTGGCCTCGGTAGCCTGAGCTGCATCTCATCAGGAACAGTGCGGCGATGATATAATGCCTTCCACGCATCACCGATCGTGACCTTCGCCGGCTATCAGCAGGTCCAGCAGAGACGGAGACAATGGCCTGATGTCATTCGGGTGTGGCGTCCGACCCAGAGGTGGCGGTGAAAGGACTGACGGGGACAGTTGCGTTAATGTAAACACACAAACACAATGGAGTCGCCTCCACCCCGCTGCTCCTCTCTCATGTCTACTACTGCTCTGCTACTTCCTGCTCCACTCTGCTACCACTGCCCTTTCTTCTTTGTGATGTCTCTGTGTTTTGACAGAGTTAGCAGTCCTGAAAAAGTAAAAAATCAGGGTCCTCTTTGTCCTTTTTTCTGCCCCCCCCTCCACCTTCCCTTCTCTCGGCACTCACCCAGTGTGCTGAGAAATACACTCCCACGTAGTGTCCCTCCAGAGAGCTGCTGTCTGTTGTCTGCCTGTTGTGCCTCAGCAGAGGCCCTGCCACCACCTCGGCAAACGGCTTCGGCCCCCAGGGGAACTCCAGGCCTGGGAGAGGACAGGAAAGTGGAGTGGGCAGTGAAGGGGGGAAACATGGGAAGGAAAACATGAGGTTTTTGCCATGCCAGCTGCTCTGTGAGGTGTTAAACAGTGCTGCTTTGAGCTAAATGCTAATGTCAGAATGCTAACGTGCTCACGACACATAATGTTTACAATATTTGCCACCAGTTTAGCATATTATTTAATAATTACCAAGTGATCCGAGGCCTGTAACTAAAGTACTGGATGGGTCATTATTGTCTATGGACACATTTAGCTAAAAATCTAAAATATCTAAACATCTAATGGATGCAACAGCAGTCTTTATCATAGGTCTTCAGCCTTCCTATGTTTAAGACCCCTGGTCTATATATTTAAAACGAGACCTTAAAGTGTGGCTAAAAAAAAAGATCCAGATACTTTTATTCTGCCTTTCTCATGGCCTTCAAACACCAAAAAAAAGTCTCATCTGCCTCAATTGTACATTGCTTACAGACTTCTGCTGTTGGAAATGCACACCTCAGACCCAAAATATGTTTTTTAGCGCTTCTAAAAAGCCGAGCCTCTCAAGAAAATGAAGGCCGCCAGATATCCTCCTGCCCTCTTTCACACTTTTCATTTCCTTTTCAAGGTGTTTTCATTGTTCCCGTCGAGCTCGCATGCGGACGCATTTGACGCAGTCCGACTAAAAAGGTGGCAATCATAAATAAAACCTTGTATGGCTGGTTTCATAATGGGCTCTTTATGCGAGCGCAGTTGTCTAGGGCTTCATTAGGCAGGAATGACACGTCCGCACTGCTCCGTCGCGGCCTTTCATTGTTGTCCTGATTGTAAAAGTGCACTCCATCTTTTTACGCTGCGGGCTAGTCTGCCGCCACTCAAGTCAGGCCTTTCATCGGGAGTGAAAGGCAGAGGGTCCTGAATTGTTCAATCGCCCCTCCCAGTCTCAGTGTACAGCAAACTTTTCACTGGCCTTTCCCTCTCCGGACTGTAGATGAATTGATTTGTCACGATAGGAACAGCCCTCGGTTTGCCTCATACGCAGCCAACACGTAATAATAACAAGGGTCTGTTGCTGTGTTTTTAATTTGAAAGAGAAGAAGAAGCGATAGAAAATCCTGGCTTATCGACCCGTCTTTACTGCCGAGGCCACAAATTATTCTTTTTCTCTGCCCGCGTATAGTTTGGAAGAACAGTTAATGAATCATGGAAATATTACTGCAGGCTTTCATGAGACAGGGAAATCTGTCACAGCGCTCATGCAAAATCCATCCTGCTTCTCCACCGTGGCTGCCATGGTGTTGCTACCCCCTCCCTCCCCACATGACTATCAACACTTCTTTTTTTCCCCTCCCTCTCTCAAGCTGACCAAAGAGGGCATGAAGGAGGCAGCGTTTTAAAATATTGAGATTTTCTCAGGCGCGGAGGACGCCCTCGGTAAACGGACAGGAATGCAAACCCACTCTTGTTAATTCTCCATCTCCACTTCAAAGTGGAGAAATTATAGGTTTTTGCAGATGAGGGAGTGAGACATGGACACGCTATAATAATCATGCAGAGCCATAATTATGGGAGCATCAACTCAAACAAGGGGAAAAAAGTTATTGCTAAATGTTTTAGCCAAATGTTGAATGATGCTGCAGAGCAACAGAGGGTTGACTCGTGTCAGTGTGTGTGAATGCACATGTTGCCGTGGTTACTGCACTTATTACACTTTAGTTGACTTAAATTTCTCTTACTGATTTGGCATCCAAGCTGTGTGATACAGTATTAAACAATGTGTTGAGGTATATGTTTAGTTCCACTATATAAATGTGGACTGTCTCAAACTTTTATTACCATTTAAATCTCGGCAGCATTAAGTGTTTAACATGTTTTTATGTTTGTTTTATATCTGGGGATACAAGACAGATTGAGGCAGACAAAACACCATATGTGTGCACCATAAATGAAGCGGGATCTATTTTATCGTGGTATTTATGAATTTTTAATCCATGGAGGTTTTCTAATTGTGAAACGTTCAACACAGGCCAGAGACATTTTTTTTTTTTACTCTGTTACATCATCTGAATGTATGAGCGTATGAGCCCAGTGGGAACTAAACAACAACACCCATGTGCACAAGCTGGCATCAAACCAAGCCTCCTGGACCAGTGCTGCTCTGCGCTGGGGAGGAAACACTGGCGTAGTGGCCAAACCGGGCCGTTAAAACTTTGGAGTTCATCATGTGAAACACACTGGCAACGAAAAGCATTTTCCCCATAAACAGTGATTGAGAAATTAAAATGGTGAAAAGATTTCTGTCACAACCCCCCCTGTCATAATAATGACTTATTATGATCTGGATTGGATCTATTTGGTCCAAGAACATTTGGAGGTTTGTGGTTGTTGTATTGTATCTTACTCATGTGTGTGGGGGACAAATGAGCAACTTTAACGGAAACACCTCGAGCACATCCACCCCCTTCTTTGATTTGTTTTGATCTGGACTGTATTACATTGTGATGTGTTTCATATTATATATGTGTTCTACAGATCAGGCACAACATTATGACCACCTTTCTAATATTGTGTAGGTCTCCCCTTGTTTCCCTCCAAAACAGTTGTAATAGGATGTTGTTAGTGGGGGTCTTTGGGTCCTATGGATTGAGGGGAGGGGCCTCTTTGGATCAGGCTTGTTCCAGTGCATCACACCGATACTTTAATTTGGAGGCCAGGTCAACACCTTGTACTGTTTTGAAAGTTTTTTTTGAGTTGTCACTAAACCGCTTTTGTGTGTTTGCCTGTGTAATGCCATCCAGGAACGCCATTGCTATGGGGTGGGGGTGCCTGGTTTGTTCTAGGTAGGTGGTACATGTCTAAGTAGCATCCACATAAATACCAGGTCCAAAAGTTTCCCAGAATGTGAAGCTGCATTTAAATAAAAACACAATTTATTATCATCTTGTTTTCACACCTAAGTTTTCTCGTTCATTCCCTTTTGTCTCGAGAGAATTTTAGGTCCGTCCTTTTATTGCGAGAGACATTTAGGACTGACAGCCAGAGCTGACAGTCAAGAGAGTGAAAACGGGTGTGTTACTGCGGCCCACTTATTATCGTCGTTAAAGTGATGAAGAATGAGGCATTCGGGGTTATAAAGCTGTAACAGATGCAGTGTGTGGTAAATTAATGTCTGCTGTTCTGTCCTTTTGACCCTGGAATGCGTTCCTGTTACCTCATTAAACCACAATATTTTTTTTTTTTTTGGGCTGAATGGTCAGTGGTTGGCGTTAACCGTTCATTAAAGAGGTATCAGGTCGGAGACTGAGGTTGTGAAATGAAAATAAATCAATTTGAGACGGCCTCTTATGGGCCGGCGTGTGGCTGCAGATATTTGAGCTCACCTTTGGGGTCATCTCTGACCACCAGTAGACCGTTTCGACACACAATCTTCCCCGTAGCTGCATCCACAAACACCAGAGATGGGATACTGGTTACCTTGTACTTGTTCCACAGCTTCATCTGTGGAAGGAGGAGGAGAGGAGGGGTTGAAAAAATGTGGAAGGAAAACACCGTCAAGGGGGAACACGTTTGGATTTATTTCAGTTTCAGAGGTGGAAAAAGCATTGATCCAAACCATAATTATCTCTTCAGTGCAGTCGTTTGTTCACCTGACTGAAACATTTTTATATACAGTGGGGGAAATAAGTATTTGATCCCCTGCTGAATTTGTAAGTTTGCCCACTTCCATAGAAATGATCAGACTCTGGTTTTTATGGTTGTTTACTGGTTATGGGTATAGACAGAATATCAATCGAAAATGCATAAAAAACACACAATCTAAAAGTTATAAATTGTTATGTATTTTATTAAGGGAAATAAGTATTTGATCCCCAAGCACAACACAAGTCAGTACTTTGTAGAGAAACCTTTGTTGGCAAGCACAGCGATGAGACGTTTCTTGTAGTTGGTCACCAGGTTTGCACACAGCGCAGGAGGGATTTTGGCCCATTCATCTTTACAGACAGTCTCTAAATCCTTCAAGTTTCTTGGCTGCCTCTTGGAAACTCGGAGCTTCAGCTCCCTCCACAGGTTTTCGATCGGGTTAAGGTCTGGAGACTGACTAGGCCACTCCATGACCTTAATATGCTTCTTCTTGAGCCACTCCTTTGTTGTCCTGGCAGTATGTTTTGGGTCATTGTCATGTTGGAAAACCCACCCACGAGGCATCTTCAGTGTTCTTGCTGAGGAAAGAAGATTTTTGTCCAAGATGTTACAGTACATGGCTGCATTCATTGGCCCCATAATGCGGTGAAGTTGCCCTGTACCCTTTGCTGAAAAACAGCCCCAAAACATGATGTTTCCACCTCCATGCTTAACCGTGGGTATGGTGTTCTTTGGGTCATACTCACGTTTTTTCATCCTCCAAACACGGCGGGTCGAGTTAATGCCAAATAGCTCAACTTTGGTTTCGTCAGACCACAGCACTTTCTCCCAAGCCTTCTCTGAGTCATTTAGATGTTCACTGGCAAACTTAAGGCGGGCCTGTACATGTGCCTTCTTGAGCAGGGGGACCTTGCGGGCACTGCAAGAGTTCAATCCATAACGGCGCAGTGTGTTGCCAACTGTTTTCTTGGTGACGGAGGTCCCAACTGCTTCCAGATCATTAACAAGCTCCTGCCGTGTTGTTTTAGGCTGCTCCCTCACCTTTCTCATCATCATCCTCACTCCATGAGGCGAGATTTTGCGGGGAGCTCCAGACCGAGGACAGTTGATGGTCCTTTTATGGGTCTTCCACTTGCGAATAATGGCACCAATAGTTGTCACCTTCTCACCAAGCCTTTTGCTGATGGTTTTGTAACCTATACCAGCCTTGTGCAGGTCTACAATCTTGTCCCTGACATCTTTTGACAGCTCTTTGGTCTTGCCCATGGTGCTGTAGAAGTTGGAATGTAAGAAACTGATTCTTAGAGCAGGTGTGCTTTATATACATGACGAGTTAAGATCAGGAGTATTGGTAAATAGTTGACTGAGCACAGCAGTGTGCCACATGCGCACCAGCCAATCTGTAGGAGCCTGAATTCTAAGTGAATTGTTGGGGATCAAATACTTATTTCCCTTAATAAAATACATAACAATTTATAACTTTTAGATTGTGTGTTTTTTATGCATTTTCGACTGATATTCTGTCTATACCCATAACCAGTAAACAACCATAAAAACCAGAGTCTGATCAATTCTATGGAAGTGGGCAAACTTACAAATTCAGCAGGGGATCAAATACTTATTTCCCCCACTGTAAACAAATGCCACTTGAGTGCTGTATGTGTTTTTAAAGAGACATAGGGGAACAGAAGGAAAAAAATGCAGGAGGAGGAGACCGAGAAGCACATCACTGCATTTTAAAAGAGGCTGAACTGGAGCAAACTCACTCCGCTGTCGCTGCTGTGTCACAAATTTTAATATAATGAGGTATGCAGCATATACGATTCACCCTCTAGAAGGCATTTATGAATGCCTGTTGGCCTATATGTGGTGTGTTGACGTGAATACAGCTTCATAAAGTCAGGAAAGACACTTTGCAGCCAGAAATCTGTGCGTGAACCTCTGCTCCTCGCCGAGTTCAGCGATCAGTGTAGCTCCTTAACATCAAAGAGCAGATCAAGCATTTTCGGAGACTCACTTTCCATATCAGAGGGAAAGTCCTACTCTGAGAATAGAAAGCAGCTCTGTCTTGTAAAGAGCAGCAGTCGGGAGTGTGCAACGATGCTGCCTCAGTAGCTAAAACAAGGGAAGTACAAGGGGAAGGCTCACGCAGAATCTTGAAAATAGCTTTGAACGTTAAGACTGAAGAAGAAAAAAAATAGATGAAAAAAACGTAATGTCAACACACTGAACGTACAGTATGGTCTCAAGTGGATAAAAACCTCACAAATGACTTTGCAGGAAACTCTGTAAAAAGGAAAATGGAGGAGTGACTTCATCTTTGACAAACACATATTTTTCTTCCTGCCGTATAAATTATTTCCTGCTTTACAAAGCCATTGGCTTCGGTAACTGTATAATATAATGATTTGCACAGTCTGAATGATTCCAAGCAGCGTTCAGCCAAATGAAGTGAGCGCTGCTGTCCTCGGGGTTCAGTAAAGTAAACCTGGAGTTTGGTTACTGCTGAGCTCCGTGCTGATGAAAACCTTTTGTTGCTCTTTTCGTGAAAGCAGAGACTTCCCCGCACAAAGTCTCTTAGATGGAGACCAAAGAGGAAAGGGGGAATACTTGTGCACGGCATGTTTTACTCGTATTCTCTCCTCTTCCTCAAAGTGTGTAACGACACGAGCGACTGCAGAGGTCGACCCCGGGCCCTACTGTGACAGCGGAGGCTTCAGACGGTCCGTCCCGGGGACAAGACGACCTGGAGCCTCCCCACTATGTCGGTCTGGAAGTCCCTCAAAAGTAAAACTTTCAGCGTCTGCCACAGTCAACAGTTTTACCACACGCCCTCTACGCTCCTCTGGAAACTCAATCTCGGCTCACAAATTGATGGGGTTTAGGGGGAATTAACTGTGACTGTCGCCAAAAGCTGACAATCCGACACTGCATCTCTGCAGCAGATTTCACTCAGCTGCCTGCTGTCATCCAGGCCGACGGTGTGAGATTGAGAGGCGGATTTAGTGTGAGGGCGACAAGAGGGATAGAGATGCCGTGACTGGTTCTGCAGTGACACAAAAAAAATGTCAAGAAATGTATTCCATGTCATGGCCCACAGGTATCCACACTCAGTATGTGGCAGTGTAATATGATTTTTTAAAACGAACAGGTGAAAACTGTGTTATCCGTATTGAAATGTAATAACTAAGGAAGATTTGCCGATTCAGTGGCTTCTTACACGGCTAAAAACAGATACCACTAAATCTACAGCAAACCTGTCAGGTTAATGTATTCGCTCGAAGATAGGAAACCTCAACAGGAAGTCCACTGTGTACTCCATCCACAGCTTTCTTAGTCGGTGTTCTTATGCTGCAGCATCAAGAGCAAGAGAGATTTGTTCATCCTCTTTGTCTGCCAGGTGATTTGGCTGCAGATCAGAGCGAGCCGGGATGCTAAATCTTTCGAGGGGCTTTGGATTGAACGCGCTGCTATATTTTCAACAGGGACGGATGACCTTGCGACTACAAAAGATGCCTGCGCCGGAGTCAAAAACAACAAACCTCTACGGGATGTCTGCACCTTGACAGACAAGCATTTGTTGTGCGACGGGGTGGGGTGGAGAAGGGGGAATCTCACACATGTCACATCTGAGCGTCGAGTTTTCACTGTCATCGTCTTGCAAACCCAAAAATCTTCCTCCTGAGCACTTGTAGTACGAGCTCTTCGCTCATCTTTCCTCGTGACTAGAAGACATGTGGATCAAATGCCACAGTGATCTATTTCTCCCCGCAAACACTATTTCATTGTTAAGAGCCTTCAGGCTGTCTATTAAAGCTCAGACAATAAATATAGAACATGACATGATAGGTGGTTTAAAGAAAACGCACATAAGTCATGTCATGTCTTTCTTCATTCCTTGTCTCAGAAACAGATTCAGTCTTGTTGAAGTGGTGTGAAGGACGTTTCTGTCATCATTTGATGAATGTGTTTTTCTGTGCCGCTCCTGTGTGGAGTGCAGAGCCGTTTGAAATAATCATTTAATGACTTGGGAATTACATTTGTTTGTTTTCTTGGCAAGAGTCAGATGAGAGGACTGATATAATTCTCTTATTTGCACACCAGCTATGCAGCTGAAGCCAGCTGAGACTCATAGCTTCGCTCGCAGGGTGAAAGAAGCTAGTCTGGGTCTGTCCAAAGGCAAAATCAATGAAATGTCTTGGCACAGTTCTCTTGCAAATGCACACAATGCTAATTAGTGTGCTTAAGGAGTATTGGTATTGTAGTTCTTGTTACCTTTGGTTAGGTATTTTCCCAGGTTTCCAGACTTAATGCTAAGTTAAGCTAAGTCTGTATGCATAGAAGTCAGTGAAAATGAATAAACTTAAATGTATTAATCTGTTCATTAACAAGTCAAACACTTCAAGCAACTTCCAGGTTTCAGTGTTTGAGGTATTTTAGATTTTGTTACATGCAGACACAGCTAGCAGGTTAGCAACCCACATTTTAAATCTTCTCCAAGCTAAGCTAAGCTAACTAGCTCATGGGTGCAGCTTTACATTTACTGAATGCTTCTTGACAATTGTTTAATATTTCCATTTATGATTAACTCAGTCCCTATTTGTTTAGGCCCTAGTTTTTATGATAGGCTAAGCTAAGCTAAGCTAAGCCAACTAGCTGCTCTCTATGAACAAACCTCTAGTCTTCTGATAATTCATTGTTGTGCCAAAGTTATTTCAAAATGCGGTACCTTTAGACAGAGCAAGTTTACCTATTTCCATATGTTTGTGTGATATGTTCAAATCGGTTTAAAAGGACGAGTTAGCTGTAGCTAATCACAATCTCAACTCCTTACAGATCGTCTTGAAAGCATCAAAATTGCATGTCGCCACTCCCATTGTTCTCTAAGGGGTCCACTATTCATTATCAATATCAACAGTGTGTGTAACGATAGAGCTAAGCAGGAGGTTTGGATATATAGTTACACACAGTTTTAAGTATGTCAATAACCCCTGCAGAGAGGCCACCTACTGTTAAGACTCTAGGGAGCAGGGGAAATCCATTGTAAGAATCCATTTACTCTCCTGGACGTGCAGGAAATAAGCCTCACACTACGCCCAGTGCTCATCATAGTAATTGGATCACGCATGGCTGCAGATCCACATCCAGAAGAGCAAATCAGCCCACTGTGGGGCCTGTGGAGCTGCGTGCATGGAGATACCAGGGCAGAAAATCTCACCGCCCCACTGATCAAAGCAAATACTGATTTTTTTTAAGATGCTTCTTCAAGTGATCAATGACTGCATTCATTTGCTACCTGTACACATAACTACGCTGTAAGCTGTAAAAAAAATAATAATAATAATAATAAAAAAAGAGTGGAAACTAAATCAATCCCAGGATGTCCATATTTCCATGTTAAATGTCATGCATGACGATCACTTTCATGCTTCTCTGCTCTGCTGCACTTTATGGCAACATTCTGCACTTTAACAGGAGGTTAGCTTAGGTGGTGAACCCTAAACACTCTGCGGTCCAAAACTTTAAAAATCCACACACACATCTGCTTCAGTTTTGGCTTAGTCCCCCAAGAAACCCCTATAGCCTGTCCTCTGCTGAAATACGGCCTCCATCTGTAACTGTTGTGTCCCTACAGTGGCTGTAGAGCGGTTGGTTGTCACTCAGCTGAGAGAAGTAGAGTGGAAGAAATTTCTTCACTCAACGTTCCCAGTTCACCTATGATCGTTTGAGGCCAATCTCCTCCCAGATCTGCTTTTCATTGGACCGGTCTGGCCTGAGGCGTCCGCCAGACGCTCCCATCGCTGCTTCATTACAAAGGAAAGTCAGCCCTTTACAACAGAGGACATGAGAGATACCCTGCTGTGGCACTGATAGCAGCTCAGTCCTTTATCTCAGAGTATTATATGAGGCACAAATGGTGATAATGTGATTGATGACTTTCGCGCACGCTAGATTTGTGGAATTTAATTTAACCTACTTAGAAATTCTCAGTAACATTTATTATCAGGCAAGTGTTCCCCATGTGAGCTATTCGTTTGTGTAGAGAGGAATTTATTGTTAATATGTAACGTGTTAAACATTATTCCAAAAGGACACAGTTTGTTTTCGAAAAGAGGAGTTGTTTAAAATCAAATATTTCAGTTTGTGCAATGATCTCCCGGACAGAAGAGTTAACAGTAAAATGATCGGTGGCTTCCTATTGGTGTTGTATGTGTGAAACCATGTGTGTGGGGAGGATGTCTGATGGACTGGCTAGACCCCCTCAAGACATGCTTAACAAAAACATTTGTCTTTTACCAAGACTTCTTTATTCAAAGTGTCTGCAGGCAGCGGTTTGATCTCTGACCGTGAAGATTTACTGTAATGGCAACGCAGAGAGCAGGCTGAACTGAACTCTGGCTGTTGCCTCTTGGCTTACACTTTTTTTTTTTTTAATTCTACAAATCAAGCCATGGCCTGTGCGACATGGATAACGTCATTCGCAAATGGATTCAAACTAACATGTTAGTGCACAGAAGCATCAACGGTTCATTCATCATGTGTCAGCCCCACAGCTTTCAGGTTAAATTCTGAAACGTTTTCTCCTCAGCGCTCCGGCTGGAGACGGATGGGAAACTTCTCTTGCCCCGCTCACTCGCTACTACTCGCTCCCTCGTCTCCCGACTACAACTCCCTTCTGGCTGGGCCCCTGCAGCCGGCTTTGACTTACATTCCTCCGATGCTGCACCCCTCCTCTGCTCAATCTGCTCCAGAGGCTCTCAGTAACTGCCTGTATCCACTTCAAAACGCTGTTGCTGCTCTTCATGGCTACAAAGAAAGCCCTTCCCTCCCACCTCTCAGCCATACTTCAACCGACACTACGGCGGGCCAGTGTGTGTTACTTAGAGCTTCCATCTGTGCGGCTCTGACCTGACTATCGCTTTACCCGGTCAAGAGTCTTTCACTGCTCTGGTGGTGAAATACACATCTTAAACCCCTCTGACAGCTGCACAGGCACTGCCCTTTCTCCGCGTTACAACCCACCTCTTAATATGCTCCGGCTTCATTTCGTTTTGCTTTACAAAAACCAGCACAAGAGCCGCGCTTTCATCTGTAGGGCTTTTACTATTGCAGCGTGATTTCAAAAATGGTTACTCGATTTTACTTTCATTTTTCGCCCTCCCCCCTTCGAGGGTCAGCTGAATTCCTAAATATATATATAAGAAAAGGGATCATGCGTGTCGGCCCAGCCCGTGCCGCTATGCTCATTACAGAGCTCATCCTGTGCTGCACGGCCATTGTGATGAGGAAAATGCGCTTCCCCTGAAAATTGCGGTGGTGAAAGCATACGCCGGGCATCGCATCATCCCTCTTCAATGCGAAATGTGCCAGCTCTCGCGTGCTTTATTAATCCCGGAACATTTTCTGGACGAGCCATTTTGGTAGTGGATCCTCCAGACGGGAGACACTGGCTAAATTGCTTTTTTTTTTTTTTTTTGGTTAAAGGCCCCCTTTGTTGCCACAGCAACCATCCCCCCAACCTACCCCTCACGCTTTCTCCTCCTACATGAAGTCAGGACATGTCACCAAGTGGCAGACACTTTGCGGGCTCTTGGTTAATAATTCAGAGATAAATAAACGGTTTTGTGAGGAAGACAGGTGCCAGAATGTCAGAGGGCTTCGGGGAAATAAAGCCAGCGGAAAAAAAAAAAAAAAAGAGGGAGAGAAACTGGTTAGAGAGAAAGAGGGAGGGAGGTGTGAGTGGGGTGTTTCCCTCCTCCAGCCTAGTGTGGAGGCACAAAAGCGAGCCCTTGAATACAGGGCTCTAAATCCAAACTTGGACCCTGCATGGTGAGAAGTTCTTATGCTGTGAAGAACGTAAAAAAAAAGAAAGCAGGGGGGATTGTAAAGGAGTAAAAAGCCAGGGCTCAATAGGTATCTGCAGCATTGTCTCTCCACAGGCGTAGGCTGCCCTTGAGGCCTACATTCTGGGAGGTCAAAGGTCAGGATGGCAGGGGGTGCATTCTTTACTCCCAGCGGTGTTTAGACCAGACGGCCTGCCTCCCTGCCCCCATAGTTCTTACTGTTTTTTATTTCTCTTTTTTTTCTCCCCCCTTTCGGATAAAGTACAAAGAGCGATTTGTAAACCTATTAGACACACATGCATGTCGCTAATGTGAAAAACCTTCCTACCCACTCTTCCATCCACGATGCTCTGACAACTGTAACCGTTACAACCATAAAAAATACCTAATTTAAAAAAAAAAACAGGATAAAATTGAAAACTTCAACCTTCTAGACATCGGAGTGTGATTATCATGTGATTTGAGGCATCTGTTTCTCATGTGATCTGTTCCTGAATAAATCCTTTTTTTTTTTTGTCGTCGTACACGGCCCTCATACGTGATGACATGCTCCAGTAAACAGCGGAAAACAGCTTGATGGAGATGGTGTGAAGCTGCAGTCTTGTGCCAACTCATCATTAAAAACCCTTCGGCGATGAATAATGTTGTTGTTGTTTTGGCGTGATTGTGATTTATTTTGTCAAGTTTGTTCGTTTTTTAAACAGAAACCAGACTGTGTGCGTGGAGCTGCTCACTAAGAATTACTCTGCCGCTGCTGCGCCTGTTAAGCTCCTCTTGTACAACACACATTACAGATTTACCACTTAAAATAATGAGTAATCCGTACGATTTAACTGTTACTGATTTTATCAGCCGTAACTATCTAGTGAGCTAATGCTGGACGCTCGGTTTAATTAATGTCAATTTTGGAGGCCACGTCTTATGCTGTTTTTCTATGGGTTTTTTTTTGTTTGTTTTTTTGAGGTGATCTAGGTGGGTGGTTCATGTCTAGATAATCAGCGGTTTAGGCTTCTGCGGCGACAGTGCAGACCCTAACAACCCTAGAATGACGTGCACCTCCCCAAAAATGTAACTACATGCCATGCCGTTGCAGACCACAAGAGCTGTGATTGGTCCGCTTGGTGGTAGCGTGTAGCGTCCATCCCGGCAATTTTCGAATTCACTGATATGGATCAATAAAGACAGAACACATTGAGGACTTTTTTTTGGAGGTTTTTGTTTTTCAGAGGGAGCCAGACTGATGAGTGCTGTAGAAATGTCTCACACTGACTCTAAAAGAGCCTTAGGAACCACACGAATGCCAGCTCCAAAAGCTTCCCAGCAGAACACCGACTTATCACAAGACGGTAAATCAGTGTTTTTACATGCACAGCTTAATCGACCTATGCTCGAAATTTGAATAACTGATGGGAACACTTCCTCCTCCTCCACACTAGGTGGCGATATGAGTCTTGTCAGCGGGTTAATACCACGTTAATACAGCCCCCTTTCTGGTTGAGCTATTACCTCTTAAAATAAACACGCGTCAAGAGTTCAAACAACAACCAGATGGATAATAGTACAGGTTTTTTAAGAAAGACGCCATCCCTCAGATAGTTCTTCTACCGGCTCTGTTTACCTTCTTCTTCTGCGACCGACTTTCTTGGATGTTTTTGTTGCGGGGGTCAAACGCCAGCGCAGCGGTTGTGGAGCATGTGCACATGCGTTAACCTGTCGTAGTGTGATTAAGCGCATGCGTGCCGGTTTAGGTTGACCGAATTCCAACCGCATTATCTGGGTGAAGAAGAACTCCGATTTTAGTCGGAGTAATGTGTTGACATGAACTTAAGTTGTCCAGTTAGAGTCCAATTAAGGCAATAATTAGTTTTTTTCACGTGCATGTAAACGCACTGACTATAAATCACTTCTCCTGTTGGTGGTCATAATGTTATGGCTGCTTTGTGTATGTAGCAGCGTGGCAGCAATCTGCTGGTACTCAGAACAAAAGCAACTTTTAGAAAAAAAAATAATAAACGTGCTGTCAAAACCCATTTTTCATTATTTTCCCTCCCAAACTGTAGAATGAATGTGAGAACTTATAAGTATTCAACATATTTTTCAGGCTAATCCCTGCAGGTCAATCATTAAATTCTGCTGAAAGTGCAACTCGAGCCCTCCGTAATGATTTACTTCATCACAGATGCCGACAGAAGCTCGGTGTATGAACACTGTGTCATGATTTCGCAGGTAGATTTCACTCACGGCTCATCAGCCTGCATTTCGTCAAGTTGAGACCTGCAGAGTCGACCAGACACACACACACACACACACACACACACAGATAGGGGAGATGTGAAGCTGGTCTGGCTCTGGACCAGCTGGACCAGATCTATCAGTTACCTTAGTGTGACCCTCAGACACGGGCATTATACACCGTCGGCGATTGGCCAACTCATGACTTGGAAAGACGGCCGCATTTTTGTTTAGGGTTTTTTTTTTTTTTTTTTTTTTTTTGTTAACCGTGTGTGCCAAAAAGGTAATACAACACACACTCTCTGTCAGGCGTAATCCAATACGGTATGGAATGAATCTAGCGTTAAATAAAGTCAGATGAAAACATAAGAAAAACACTTTGTGTAGCCTCATTAAGTCTGCGCCGAAGCCATCACATATTAATAATATGACAAAACACACATTAGAATAAGCCTTTCAGCAACAGCGTTTTTTTTTTTTCTTCCACTCATGCACTTTTAACTCTCGCTGCTCGATTAGCTGCACTCAGCAAACAGACCCATGTGCATTCATTCTTCCAATAAGGCTCCACATTAGCGAGTCTCTGGTACCCCGCTTTCCTGGAGTGCTGGTGGAGCGAGGGAGGATGAGGGGGGGGTTGTGTGTTGGGTTTAGACAGCTTCCCCGCCGTGACCTCTGTTTGACCCCACATTTAACTCCCACCACCACCCACCACACCCCCCCATCATCCTCCTCCTCCTCCTCCTCCTCCTCCTCCTCATATCAGAGCCTTGGAAAGTCTGCCGGAGCCAAATCCCTGATCCCATCAACACAACACATTAATATTTATGGAAATTTGAAGGGAACATTATCAGCGTTTTGTGCATAATCAGCGCGGCTCTGAATTCTATGGCCTCCCAATCTACCTCATACCGGTTTACGTGGCCGTGCACGTCCGTGCATGCGTATTTGACTGAATGCATGCATGTAATTCACATATTAAACTGATTTATAATGACCTACAAACCATGACCACCGCGAAGACCAATAAAACACGGGCTACATATGAGACATTTTTACAGGGCGTGTTTGGGGTAAATATCTCATAGAGGGTATGCACTGACATCACTGCCGCCCGGGGCCACGCCCTCCCGAGTGGCAAAAACATGGTGGAATGTATCAGTAAATACAGCGAGAGCAGGAAAAATGTGGATTATCAGATCAAATCGGGACTCGAATCATTATGAAGCACCAGATAACAAATGATCCATGAACATTGACATGTAGCCAGAATTCATATCTTTATACATGGACCTGATCTCAATACCAGGAAATGCTATATTTACAGCAAAGTACGACCTTTTGGTACTTTATACAACACAGCTCCACCGGCTTTCTTTCTACTAGTGTACCCCCTTATTTGGAAAAGCGTATTAGCCTCAGTTTCAGATCATTTCAGTCATGATAAATGTAGCTAAGTAAAAGATGCTAACGTTAGCCATACATTAAAAAATTGTCTGACAGCCCTTCAGAATGTAACTTAAGAAGCATCTTAAGGTGCGACTTCATCAAATTTTACAGCATAAATTGATATTACCTGACACTAAATGTGAACCACGACACCAGGTTTCTGTGTCTGGATTCCAGTTTGTTTCTTCTAATGCAGCGAACCACTTACTTCTCTTTTCTTTGGCAGTCAGAGATATCTGTAAAAATATATCTCTGACTGCTTTTCAAATCTGTTGGTACAACGAATTGCACGACAGCCTCCACATCCATTTTTTAAATAAATGCTACAATTTAGACGCTATTAAAGTCTATGATTCAAACTACTGATGCTAATCTGGTAGCTCAGTGGTGTATTTTCCATGATTTGTGTGTCATATTCTTATTGTTCGGTTTGTAAACTGTCACACCCACTGTCACATCAAAGTCTGTCTTAAACTTCAGACCATACGCCCACTGTGTCACGGTATGACCCGAGAGATTTTTAAACATTCATATTGCACAAAATCACACTGTTCAGAAGGGAGAAAGTTTTTCATTCAAATAATGTGAGTTAAGTCACTCTCTGAAATTAAATGACTTTCAGTGCATTTACAATATTCATTGCTGGAAGTCTGTCTGTGGAGTCATTTCCACCGAAAATCACAAGCCACAGTCATTCTTCTTTAATAAATCATAGTTTGTTTCATTGTGTGCACTCATACTTGCTAGTGAGTTGTCGACATTGCGTAATTAAAATGTTGGTCAGCGGTCAGCGGTGGGAACTGAGTGACTCATGTTGGAGTGAATTGAACAACAGATACTTTTACTGGAATAAAATAAGGAAGAAATCTGAGTAGACTTTGTGTAGGAGGCAGAATTTTCCATGTTCTGAACTTGTCACATCTTGAAATTTCGGTCTTACTATAAGCACAGTCACAGCACGATCCAAGATAAACATATCTATTAAAACGAACAAAGACGGGGCTATGCAAGTAAGCTTTTATATTGTCTGCATCTTGGCGGGGGTGTAGTCAGCTGTGTCCAGTTTCTCTTTGTACTTCAAACGATGACGACTAGAGCTAAGCCGTGTGAGTCTCACGCCGGAGTTCAATTTAATAGACGCTGCTGGAAGTTACTGAAATCACCGCAACACGAGAGAAAAGAGAGAGGACGACTGAGTAGATAGTGAGTAGGACACAGGAGGAGGGAGAATCGTCTGCGCCTCCACTGACAGGAAATGCATTTGAGACCAATCACAGCTGTTGTGGTCTGCGTCGCTGCAGGGTGTACTTCAGTTACATTTCCAGGGAGGCGCACGTCAGGCTACGGCGTAAATCAGTCACATGTGATCGCCACCACTGAAGTATTTTAGTGCCATCATCGTTAAGTCTGACTGTCCATTTAGATCTTGAACGCAACCAGAAGAGGGGGAACGTGCACAACAAGTGCCAAACAATGTTCACACTCTTTCACTCTAAAAGCTTTTTTTTTTTGGTCCAATTGTGCCCGTCACACACAACAAGGAGCGTCACACATCGCAATGACACCTTACTTCTGCTCTGCCTCTTAAAACACAGACCGTATCCAAGCACACACATACGACGCGGTGTCCATCATTTCTTATCTTGCAGATCTGGCACCCCTACAGCCGTGGGCTATGATGCGCAGTGACGACCTGCCACAACAACAATGGCTCCAGTTTCCTGAGGGAAAGGATGTTCTCGCTCTTTTCTGCTCATTACCTGAGCTACATTCAGCTCTGCAGTGTTTGGTTACGCGGTGACACATTATATCTGTCCATTAACCCGTTTCCTCCTGCAGTCACGCGCTCGCTTAAAGTCACATCTGCTGCTGCTGCTGCATTTTACAGCCCAGCGCTGTACATCTGGACCACTCTTGTATCTCCCCCTCCCCTCGTTCTGCCTGCCCTGCTCCATACACGCTTTACACTCTGCTTATTCCACCCCCAACAACACTTTTCACAGCTGTAGCGACACATTCATACTCCCATTAACTCTCTCTACAGCAGTTTCAGCCCACATTGGCTACAGGAAGAGACTGAATTTCATTCAGAGTAAATGTGGCAGGAGATGTACAAATCAAATATACATCTAGGCAACTTCACAAAAAGGAACGACCACTTAATTATGGTTCATAATTAAAGAAGGTGAAAAATAGAAATGGAATGAATGTCTTAAACGAAGATTAATTGTGGCACTGGGGACACTATTTCACGGTGTTTACATCAACTAAAGAGCCCTTCGCAAAAACAGGAAAGAAAAAGGGAGCAGATAAAAGGGAACAAAGACAATGGAAATAAAAATTCAACTGAGAGGAGAGAGACAGGCTTGGAGCAGCGATAAAACGGGACATAAAAGCCCGTTGTAAAAACGCTTCCCCGTACAACTCCGCTTTGAGATGGGGTTTCAAAGATGCTACTGATCTGGCTAGCCTCGGCTCAGGCGGGCCGCCGAAGACCTCCGCAGCTCCCGACTGTAAAGGACCGGGTCACCTCTGTGTTACGAGCGCAGTCCTTGGAACAGCCTGTGGTTCTCTGCCAGAAGACCCCAGGCTACGCTTCCCTTCATGAGCGGTAATAAAAAGGTCTGATGTGTAGCTCGGAGCCAAACCCCCGCTGAGCGTCAAAATAAATGCCCATCAATTTCCGAGCTGCTTAAGGTCAGGACTGTGGTGGCAACACAAGCTTACAACTTCCTCCAGCTTCTCTCGGGGAAACTCCCAGTGCAGCGGAAAAGAGAGACTAGTGTCAGGATTTCTCTGCCGTGTTTACACATCCTTAACTGGCTCACTGAAGAGTGTCATGTTATAGTCACTATCCAACGGTTAGCAAATCGAGCGTGCTTTTTTTTTGGCATGAACCTAACTAAATAAAATCAGCTTGACTCGCCGTGGATATAAGTGCGCATGCAAAGAATTTGAATGTTATGAGAGAACACTCTTGGGCTAGTGGGGAGCTGAGGAGAAGTTTGGACGTCTGGGTTTTACATGAATCAGCTCTGCTGTGGAACCGGTGACCTCCTAGTCTGAAAACTGTTCCTCTAATCCCTAGTCCACAGCCTCCCCTTAAAAGGATTGAGTTGCATGGTTTCCCCTATAATCTGCACACTGCACATATGTTTCTAAAATTAAGGCTTTGGCTAAATACTATTTCCATTTCTGATTAATCTGTTGATTTTAAATGAACCAACTAAACGTCAAAAATAGTTTCCCCAGAGCCTTAAAAGGTTCTCCCTGAACCAGGGGTCTTCAACATTTTTCAGGGCCTGGTGCTATTTGTAAATATAAATTATTATTATCAAGCTATCCCTGATCCCTTTACTAAAATATGTTGTATTAATGTGTATTTAAAGAAATTTAAAATTGTGGAGAAAAATAAAAAAATGCATATAAAAATGTCTAATCAACCAAAGATTTTGCGACCCCCCTGCAGTGCCTTTGCGGACCCCATGTTGAAGACCTATGCACTAAACAAAGGTCCTAAAACATATGCTATAAACATGTGATATTACTTGATTACTTGATTTATTTAAGTAAATCAAGCTACAAATATAAATATTCAGTTAATTCTTGACAGAATTCTTAAAAGATTAACAGCCTCATGGTTTCAGCACAACTACAGTGATGTCCTTTCAAATGATACCATACGGGTATAATTAAAATATTTAAAAAGAAAACAAAAAAACTTCTCAGCCACATCTGGAGTCAAACATATTTGAAAATTACGCTCTCCAATAAAAACAGAATCTAAACTCAGGGGTGGATTAATTGGCTTTCCTGTAGCTTTAACTTAAATCACATGAGCTTCATCTGCACAATGAGATCACATGGCTGCAAAAACATATAATTGTTCTCCTGACCTTAAGCACTTTTGTCCACCTTGGCTTTACAAGAGTTCAGGGATCCTTCTTGTAGCGTGGAAGGACAACGAACTTCAAACCGTCAGCAAGTCATGATGCTCGAAAATGAATGTCTTAAAGAGGACGACAAGTGTTTTGCCGTTTCTTATACGACGATGCTACAGATCCTTGAACTCAGCAGACTTCAAATAGCAATCCCTGCCCAGAGCGAAATTATCATACGTAGTATTTGTAATGCGAGGAAAAAGAACGTGGTGAAAAGTTAATTGCAGTGAATTACGGGTCTCAAACTTCATGTCTCTGCAAGCTGCTGTTTGGTGGATGCTATACATGCAAATACGAAATCAAGGAAAACACATACATCGACCATGCACAACATTATGACCCAGGATGTTGTTAGTGGGGGGCCTATGGGTTGAGGGGAGGGGTCACTGTGGATCATCCCACAGATAATTATTAGGATGTAGTGAATGTGGAGGTCAGGTCAACACCTTGTGCTGTTTGTCATGTTTTTCTGAGTTGCTCCTAAACTGTTTGTATGTCTGTGCCAGGCTGCATCAAGGAGTGTCATGTTTATGGGGTGGGGGTGTATGGTCTGGTTGTTGTGGGTGGCACAAGTATCATCCACATCAGTGTCAGGACCAAAAGTTTCTCAGCAGAACACTGAATAGTTACAAGATGGTCAATGTTGTTTACCTCTCCAGTCAGTGGTCATAATGTTGTGGCTGATTGGTGTATGACATACTCTGGAAGAAGGCAAAAATAAATCTACTGTATTTCTTCTAATAGAAAATTATATGATTCAATAGAAGTGAGTTGATAATGTGGAAGTAGTTCTGTAGCAGAGCTGAATGCTACTCTTCTTTCAACGTCATCTCAGGTCTGATAGTTTAGTCACTGCATGACTTTTCTACTCGGCTCTACTTTGAAGAATCGATCTGGTTTACTAGAGCACACTTTCGTCCGAAAAGCAGGCGTGGTCCGAGGCAATGAAACCCGAAGAATGCCTATAAAAACTGGGCTTGTCTAAGACGCGCGCTACTTTTCACACAAGATTAGTTTGAAACCTCCCATGAGCACCGTTAAGTCCCTCACCGTTACACGCTGCGTTGAAAGGCCAAAAAAAAAAAAAAAGATAACATGAGGCCTTTTAAGCAAACACCTGACGTCGAGACTCAGAGGAGATGATGAAAGAGTGGTGGAACAGAGAGAAGCGAAAGAGACATTAGCGTCAATTTTCAGGGTCATGTCACCCTGGGTGGAGGGCTGAGTGACAGGCCGCCGAACGGGGTTGAAGTTCAAGCCTCTAATAGCTCCGGCTGGAACAGCATGACCTTAATGTCAGTCGTTTACCTCCGAGTAACCCCCAAGCTCTCAAATTAAACTCCTACAAGAGAAAAACTTTTAAATAAACATGCTCTAATCTCACAACTCAACACCTTCCTGTCCATTAGACCTGAGGGCTCTTTTTTTTTAAGGGATTTGTCTTGTACACACCTGTGAAGACTCAGCATGAAACACAGGCAAGGATTAAAAAAAAAAGGAAAAAAAAAGCGCTTGAAAATTTCACTGTCACAGTGTATAGAGAGCAAAAAAAAAAAAAAAAAAAAAAGAGCAGCAGAGTGTTTGTAATTCAGCTCCACAAGCCTGACAGCTCAGATCTGAGGCCTCCCACGGATGCAGGCAGAGGTCAGCGGCCCTCGCTGAGCCTCGACTTCCAACAGACTCTTCTGATATCTTATTTCGGCAGTTCAAGGGCTTTTCTTTTTTCTTTTTTGTTTTTAATCCCCAACAGAATGATGCAATCCTCCAGGCGGGAATCCTCCGATAACTCATCTCTGTTATTCATTTACGTTCTCGCTGTTAAAAGCTCGGAAATGTTTAAGCCACTGGCAATTATGTACGGCGTCACGCCGCAGATACGCCAGTAAAAGACAACGTGGAGGAAACGACACAGATTTAACGCTGCAAATGTCTGGCATGTGCATCTGCCTAATGAGCCACCGCGACAAATCAGTTCGAGTTCAGCTCAAAACCGTTTAAACTGCTGCAGCATGTTGCACAGGAGTCACACGCCATAACCGGTTAAAACTTAAATGTTTTTTTTGAGATAGTTTAAGTGTTTTCCCCTTTTAACAGCTGTCCGGGCAGCAAATTACACAGATGTAATTGAGGATGAGACAGGAGGACGTGTTTCTTTCATATTTAGTCGACTCTGACATCCCTTCAATGTTAATGAAGACGCCGACATGGACGCTTGGCTCCGCGCTGTCAAGTCACTGTTACTTGGATTAGAGGAGGCCGCAGAGCAGCTCTCTGCTGCGTTCACTTGTTATAGGAATTGCAGGCGGTCGGTTCTTTGCAACGGACAGCTGTAACAGTTTAAGAGTGCATTTTTGTAGTTTTCCAGAGTATTTTGCCGACAGCTTTATTTGAGTGTTTTATGACCCAAACTTACGTGTTATGGCGACACCCTCACCCTAAACACCACAGACGATTGGTCGACGGACTATAAACGTACTCATGACGTGATATTAATGACATTCAATGACTTAATGAGTGATAGAGAATAGTAACAGAAGTCAAGGTGCAGGAGGTAGAAGCTTTTTCTCCTATTTTACCTGAATGTGTCTGATTAGATATCACTTAGTTCTTTTTTTTTTTTTTTAAAGTAGGAACTAACCACAGTGACAAATCTAGTCTGAGACCAGCTTGCTACATTTTACCAGTTCTCCAAAAAGCAGAGCTAAAACAAAGACAACTTGAAGACGTTTCATCACTAATCCAAGAATCTCCTTTAGTTCTAAAAGACTGGTGAGGAGTTTAGGTTTTGATTAGGAATATTTGTACGTGATGCTCATTTGAAACTCACATGACTAGTATCTATCACCTGCAACTGGACCCATTAATGGGTTGTTAGGTGAATACAACTAGTTGCAGGTGGAGGAGCAAAATGTCTTCAATAAAACTCCACGAGTCCCATTGCCTTGGTTTTACCTTTGTGATTTGAATCTATCATGACCTGGAAGATTGAGAATCCAGTCACGTAAACTAAGAAGTTAAACAGAGTTTATGCCTCAGGTTAATTTTTGCCGAAATTTCGCCAAAGCGGGGTCATGCAAATGTTTGTATCTCTGAGCCTCCTCAGTTAACCTTCCCTCGAAGTATCTTCATTAATCTAAAACAACCAATGTGTGCATTTCTGGAGAGGTGCACATCTGGCTATGGCGTTAGGGCGTAGGGTCCGGGATGTCAAACTGACATAGGAGCATTTTAGTGTTGATACCTAAACTTAAGAGTTACAGCAAGATTCCACTGGAACCAACTTTCGAGCAGCTCTTAAACAATATATGTGTAGAGACAGGACGTCTGCAAAGATGAGGCGATTACCTTTGTTGAGACTTTCCCTTATTTTGTCTGCAGTTCATCTTTGGTGTTTCACACATTTCAGGCAGCAGACTGGAGCAAAGCAGGGCCCAGCCAGTGTTTCACAATGATTTATAATCAGGATTAACATTTGTGAGAGGGAAAAACTCTTTTAACGCCTGCCAGCGATCGAGAAGGTAGAGGGAAAACTTACGGCGCAGCTTTCAAAGATTTGTTCATTCCTTTTTTTTTCACAGAAGGACAGCCAACATGACTATTGGGCAACAGATCTTTATCAGCTTGTTTGTAGTCAACATCAACCGCATCTCTTGGAGCGCACAGAACAATGCAAACAGTTCCAAAACTTAAATTAATGACAGGACTTCTGCATCCATGCTGTGCACTTGGGCCCATTCGCTCATGTGACCTTCGTTCTCGGTTGAAAATTGGAGGCTGGTTGAGACGGAGGGGAAGGGGGTGTCCTTTAGCACGAGCATATGCAAACCTGCACATAACTGCACCCAGAACAAAATGGAAACGGAGGATAAATCTCAAATGAAGACTTCTAATTTAGAGAGAATTACCCGCAGTCTCGATTGTAAATTATATGACGTCCGACTAACGAGAAAACCCTGAATGCATTATTGTCCCGTGCTGGTTTTGAAAGTCCGTCCAGGGAAATGTGATCAATGTTTTCCACAAACCCAAAGAAGAGGAAGTCCCCAGAGATCTGAACTTAAAGAAGGAGAGCTGGACTTTTTTAAGTAGTCAAGTTCAGTAATAAGCTAACATTAAACTGAGCGATCCCCTGGCAACGACGGAGGCCCTCCCATTAATATGAGTCATGGAAGACCACAAGCAGTGGTCATAAAAATGCAACAGCCAGGAGCAAATTAAATGCCAAAACCAGAAAAAAAAGGCAGTGAAATTCATTTCGCTGCACATCCAGAACTGGAAAGGGGAGGGGAAGAAAAAAAAAAAAAAAAAGAGACAATCGTCAGCTTATATGTCACAGGATACTCCATTAGGCCAGATGTGAACAGCCCTGGTCCTGACAGCTAGGATCAAGCTGCACGGGGAGACAAAGAGGACACACATGGGTGAGGTGCAGCTCTCCTTGCGTCTGTGGCAGCCTGGAATGTGCTGTGGGTTTACTGGGTTTATAAATAACCGTCAGAAACAGGCAGACACAAAAGGCGCTGCTGTTCTAAGCCGGACCACTCTTGCAGAGCACCATCTCCGCCCTCCTTGTTAATCTGAGTGTCTGACCGGGGCGCTGTTAGCACCGGTGCCTGACCCACCCCGGGCCTGCCCCTGCAGCTCCAGCATCACCGGCCCCGTTCGGCCTGGATGCAGAACAGAAAAGTCAAAGCAACCTTTAAGAGCGTACAAAGTGGCAGTGTGGAGGGTGTTATTATAGTCCTCAATCTAGCGGTGTAACATTTTCTCTGAAACAGCACAGTGAATGTGCTCATTTGAAGTGATCTTAATCTGGATGTCATTAAACACCATTTATTACACACGTCATGTGTCACGCAAACTGAGCGCAGCTTTTAATTTAAGCGTATATTCACTCAGACTTGGAGCCCACGAGCCGCGATGATTTAGAGTTTGGTGGAAACAGCCGATCTTTCAGGGCGTCCGGTGCTGCCAGCTGATATCCAGATAACAGATGACTAATATCTGGGCCAAGACTTCCTGTTCTGTGCGCCGGGGCCGGTCATTGTTTACAGTCCGACTGGCAACTCGAGAACGGAGACGGAATTGAGAGATGAGGTCTACGACCGGAGAGTTTACATTCTGAAACCGCCGCGAGAGATATTTTTGGCTTCTCTTTATGAGAATCGGAGGTTTAGGTTTTATTCCGTGTCAGAGAGCAAGTACAAAAAACCCCTACAAGGTTGTACGTATAGAAAAACGTCGTGGCTGATCTAGCTACTGGCCTGTTCCCATGTGAAGCCCCTGGGCTGGTGAAAGTAAACTCCTCAAGAATTTTCATATGTTTTTAATGCATTTGTAATCTATATTTTGCTTGAATCTGTCCACACTCTCGTTCCACTCGAGATAGAAAACAGAGATACCCAGCCCATCTGATTGGGGCCAAGCTGTGAGACGACGCAGCAGCTCAAGCAGGAATAAGGCAGGTTTGGAAATAATGAGACAGTGTGGCCGCGAGGATGTGGTTGCATAGAATAATGGCGTGAAAAGTGGCAGGCAGTCTATTTCAAAAGCGCCAAGTGCTTCTGTGCGAAGCTACGCGCCGATAGAGGAGCAGATTATGATGAGAATCAATCTGTGCTGCCACATTACAGCCTCCATCCCTTTCCCGCTGGTTGCTGGGGAGCGGGAGCCTGCCGCCGCCGCCCTGCGCCTGGAGCTCGACCAAGATAGAAATCAGGTTGGTCTTTATCTCTCAGTCCTCTCGTCACCTTTCCAGTCCTCCATTCCTCCCCACCTCTACCCCCACTCCCCCTTCTAAATGAAGGGCTGTAATGGCACGCATTGAGGCAGGGAATGAGGGAGGAAGGGTGAAAAGGTGATGGGGCTGCACAATAGCCAGTCACACCACATTTAAATGCCTTTCTCCGGCACACAGTAGAAATGGAAAGTGAGCGGGGCCTGAACAGTATGTACTTATGTATGTCCTGTTCCTCGCGCTGTGGAAAATTGGATTGCGGCGCCGATTGTGCTCTCCCGTGTGAGTCGTCAGTGACACAGTTTTCTCTCAGAAAACGCCACAAAGGAAATACATCATGTGGACCGGCTTCTCTGGCCAGGACGCAAAGTTCCTCTCCTTTTAGGGTGCACAGAGCATCAATGATGAGGGAAAAGGGAAGACTAAAAACGGCGTCTGCATCCAATTTATCACTGACGGTTAACACCTCGATCCAACGTTTCGCCCCTTAAATCAACGAGAAATATTTTCCACAAGAAGAAGCCACCAAAAGTCACGGTCTGTCACATTCGGCACAGAGACTTTCCTACAAACCGCTAACTACACAACACTTTCACCAACCCTAAAAAGAGAACACAATTTAGAAAGTGTACATGTTGCTGACATTTAAAAAGACAACTCGCTGTTTTCTTTTCGAGCTTTGCGAGGCGATGTGTTGTGCGAGGGAACGCTGCCTACCTCTTCTTCCTGTGAGTGTGATTGACAGTGAGCAGAGTGTTGTGAAAATATTCAGCTCTGGCATGCCTCAGTTTTCAGCAGTGATGGATCGTGAACCAATTTTTTTGCGTTTACGCTGGTTCTTTTAATACAGAAATCAAGCAGGAGGCGTCTTCTGTTGGGCGAGGTAAGAAAATACTGCATTTTATTGAGGGGTCTCGGTTTAAAGAAACCAATTTTGACAGTCATTTAGTCACTGACAAGCAAATATTCCTGCTAATTGTTCCATGGAGCTTAATTCTCTTCTATCACCATGTTATATTTAAGTTATTTGAGCAAACACAGTTTGTGGATTAATCAACTTTGGAAAAATGACGATTGTGTGGATTTTCTAAATTTTTTTGAGCAAACATTTTAGCAATTAACTGAGAAAATAATCTGCTGATTAACCGATAATTAAAGTCCATTTAGGACCGTTGTTGTCTGTCAAAACAAGGAATTTGAATGCATAATTATGGATTCTGGCAGTTTTTTTTAATGATCATTAAGGAAAACAATGGATCAAATACTGCAAAAACAATCAACTGGAGAACAGAAAATGGTAATCACCAGGGCCCTACTATGTTATCTGAAGATCATTTGTCAGTCACCAGGGAGACCGGTCTCACATGGGCATAATATGGCAGCAATATTATTTGCAAATACCGTGTGGAGAGTTGTGACTCCAAGCTTGTTGGTCTCAGTTCAGGGCAAAGAAAACACGGCGCTACAGACAGATTGGCACACATATGTGCAGATGTCAGGCGCTGCGGGAGGGTAGTTAAAGTCTTATGTGAAGAGAGCTAAGTATGAGGCATACCTGAGGTGGAAACGAAGACGTATGTGGTTTTCCAGCTCTTGAAACTAAATACTTGCAACAGTTCTTCTTCTCATAGTAAATTTAAATTTAGTTCTCCGAGTGCAGGAATTTGCAGATTACTCAACACGCTGACAAATTAAATTTCCAGATTGTTGCACACAATAATGCCTCCATAATCGCACTGCAAACAAAGCTGTCCTTAAATGTCCTCCCTTTTACGCTCCCACTCATTGTGTGGTTGCTGCAGCCCGCTTTAAAAACGTACGAGTCCTTTCAAAGTAATCTGCGCCTTAACCTCAGCGTTTAGTGTCATGCAGAGAGTTGTTACTTTGCAGACGCAGATGCAGCTGCAGAGCGGATCTAATTAAATGCTGTTCCACATTAACAGGATTGAGTGAAACTACAGGTTCCTGCCTGCTCCCCGCCGCCTGTGAGTGGCACTCGTTGTAATGCATACGAGCAGGAACCGGACTTCCTAAAATATACACACATCCCGCCGCCAGGGACAAGCGAAACCGACATCCGTACACTCAGATGACCGGTCCGCTTTGTGCCACGGGGTGGAACATGGCGGCAATGTTACAGTCGCACAATGGGGAGAGTGGAGGGATCGCCGCGGTGAAGCTGCTTTTCAAGGCTTTAGGTTCTTTATGCCGCTACGAGTGATATCTGGAGGTGTAGCCTGTAATGTCACTCTAAGTGTGATTCTAATTACAGGTGTAGCTCTACCTCAACTGTCCGGATTAGACTTAATATATTCGTCTTCGCCTGGAGTCATTTTGTTGTCACTGGGCTTTAGGGCTTAAACCCCATGTAGCTCATGTTTTGCTCCATATGCTGCCAAACACCGAGCAGGAAGCTGTGGTCTGTCAAACACATGGTATATGTGGTGGCCTACAAGTGGCTGGTCTCCCCCAGCAGCTAAATCTGAGCACTGAATGCGGGTTTGCTCACAGAGGTGGAAGCATGTCCGACCGAGAGCAGGCCGCGAGCTACATGCTAATTATCAGGCACAATACATGTGACGTGACATCTGTTTTAACGAGGGCAGCGCAAGACTTTTAAATCTTCTCCAGCCTAAACGGACAGAGAAAAAACTATGACGCTATCTGAGCCGAGAGCCAAGAGATATAAACAGCGGGCCGGTGTGCGCGCAAATATGGAGCCCGCTGCACGACAGGCCCTCCTGTTTATGCGCTCGCTCGTGGTTTGTTGAGACGACGGAACAACTGGTCAAGATCTCGGCAAGAGAAACGGGTTTGCTCGATAATATTTTTAAATTCTGACAGATAGCGCACCGTGAGCGGACCGCACAGCCCTGCTCTCTGCTGCTGCTGCTGCTGCTCGTCACTCCCGCGCATCTGAAGCTTTACGGAGCTGAAACATTTACTGCTATTTCATGCGATAACGGCCCACTTTAAAACAGCTTGAATTAAATCCGCCACATCCCGTGGGAGTTATGAATGACGTTACGTGTAATGAAAAGTATGAAAGGCCCAGCAGCATCCCCAAAACTGATCCCATTTATATTTAACATAGTGTGAGCATTAGCTTGCACAAAAAAAAAAAAAAAAAAAGTGATTTATGATGTTTGTTACAAGGCAGAGGGCCAGAGGAGAGCGTACACACTGGGAGCAAACAAATCACACATCATGACTTTTGACACGTCTTGCTTATAGTGTCCTGCATGTTAGCAGACATTGTGTAAATGGTGGGTTTGAGCCGATATTGTTAACATCTGTTCTCTTGGAGGGAATACAAGAACGATCCCTCGTGTTATTCCGCCGGGGAATCTAGGGGTGGGAAAAAATACCAATATGGCAATATATCGCAATTTTGAATGTCTTAATATCAATTTTAAAAGAAAAAGTCATGTTTTGGGCCAATTGTGAACGACTTCCACACCTCCACCACCACTTTTCTTTGTACAGATGCAATAAATTGGAAATGCATCATTTGGATTAATCTTGTGTTTTGACTCAATATGTCCAATGAATCATGACTGTCATATAATGTACATATACAACAATATACACCATGTATTTTAAGCTGCATTTAATAGAATATCGCCCAATATTGCAATATCATAATATCACAATAATGTATCATATCGTGACTCAAGTATCCTGATACGCATCGTATCGTGAAATCCTTGCCAATACTCACCCCTAGTGGAATCGCATTCAACAGATTTTCTGCCATTTTGCAGTTTCAACGAGTCTGATATCCTGCTTTACCAACGTGTATCTGCATCCCAGAGAGATTAAATATGCCAGAACCTGAACAGATCTATACCATGAGATTGGTGCTACAGGACGACATTGGGATATTGATGTCTAATAAAAAATAAAACAGTGGAGAGAAAAGAGAAAGGTTCCAGGCAAACATTTACTGTAGGATATATTATTGAATATTTTGGATTTGCCTTCTGGAGAGAATTAAAGTATTGTTTCCATCTGTCTATCAGGCATTTTGTTTGGAGTTGATGATGATGGCGTTATTTTGGGTTAAAAGGACAAATCCTACTGGATGGTCAACATCAAACTCATCGTCTGGGGAGATACAAATCTTTGGACCATGATCCTCTTTAATAATCACCACTCTCGATCTTCTATTAGGAGAGACTATTTGGTATTTTAACACTGGATCCAGCTTTCTTTTGATTAGTCCTGTTGTGTCTGGCAAGAAATGAGCCTGCAAAGCGTTCCTGCTACATGATCTTGGTTCCCAGAGGAAGACAACGTCCACTTGTGTGTCTCCTCTGGGTGGTTCGGCACAGTGATCGGCCTGGACTGGTTCTGCTAAGACTGGACCTTTCAGTGGGACACTTTATGTCTCTCTCCAAGTGAAAAGACGGACCTGACAATGCCACCATTTTATTTTTCCATTTTTAATGAGCTCACAGAAAGGCCTCACTGTTTCAACGTCGAGGTTCAGTCAGCAATTTTCATACTTCACACAACAAAAACAAACAAACACACAAAAAAAACAACTCTGGCCTTCAATGAAAATTACAGTTGAACACGAAGACAAAAGGGACACGATGCAAGCTGCTTATATAACTGATTTTCCTCCACGGTCTGTTCCACAGAAATCCAATAACCACTAATTGCTCCTCCAAACATGGACACTTGGCTCGTAATGACGCCTTTCACACTGTCAGTTTTTTTTTTTTTTTTTTAATGCCTCTACAACTACGACTTGTCTTCAACCCTGTAATGAATTCACAGTGCAGCGCCCCTCCCTTCTTTCAGATCTTAATGATAAGTGAAGTATTTGCTTAAGATTGCTGAGGGTCTGCGCGGTCATTACAAGCCCACCGGCGCGGTCCCTTAGCAACAGAGATGTGCAGCCTGACAATGATTTCATGTGCCAGTCTGGTGCAGGAGCTTTGGGCAGCATGCATAATATTAGGTATTTCACAATGTTAATATCTGAGTGTTAACACTTTTCTGTCCAACATGCACCTCTCAACAAAGCCAACGGACAGCGTAAATGAATCCGGTCTTGCAGCCACGGATCAGACCCAGTCTGTACAGCACCATGTTTCCTTTCTCTGGGAAAATCGACTATCTAGAAAAAGGCATTGGGAGGTTTATTCGATTAAATTCAGACAGTTGCTTAATTTCTGCAGCGCTGTGTTCCATTAGGTCAGCAGTGAGCAGGAGGGGAAAAATAAAGCCGACATCCCGGTCAAAGATCTCTTTCATTGTACTGATGATATCTTAGTCTGAAGGCGCTTCTCTGATGGGCTAAAGAGATAGCGTAAAGAGGCAGAAAAACACAAACAAGCCCGTCATTAATACAGGATCTTGATTAGCAGATGAACTCTGGTGTAGAGAATGACTTCCTCTGTGGCTTGGGCTGTGACTCATTTGTGTGTCACTTTGGGCAAATTGTGCTAAACTAATGAAATAATGTAAAGGCCAGTTTAGATAAGATCTGTGGATTTACTGTTCATATCCTGATACTCTAATTCACTTTCTAACTCCAGCTGGTTCCAGGGCATTATTAGTGCAAGCTGTGAGTTGGGTTGATTGAGGCATTATGTTGTGAGAAATGTGCCTTAGGGGACCACATCACACACCACCAGCTATGGGTCCTTAGCTAGGTATAACAATATGCTAGCTCTGTACTCTTACTACGGCCATCGTGACAGAGGCGAAGAGACACTGGAGAACATTTATGAACGAAACCAAGAGTAAAGGAGGGAAGAAGAGGCCGAACAAACACCTGTCAGACATTTAGAAATAAACCTTCAGACACCAAACTGATTTCTTGCTGTTGGAGAAATCAATAACATTAAAACCCATCTTGTGACAATTCAATGTTCTGCTGGGAAACTTTTGGACCTGGCGTTCGTGTGGATGTTACTTAGACATGTAGCACCCACCTAGACCAGACCAGATACCCCGACCCCATCGCAATGACACATAGCAGCCATCCCCAGCAGGATGCACACACACACACATACAAAAAAAACAGTATAGGAACAACTCGAAAAACAGAACAAGGTCTTGACCTGGTCTCCAAATTCACTACATCCCAAACCAAACAAGTGGGATGCACAGGAACAATCCTGATCCACAGAGACCCCTCTCCTCAACCCATAGGACCCGAAGCCCCCACACACTAACAACATCCTGTTACTAGACACCACAGGACAGCCTCAGGAGGCCCACGTCCACTCTATGATGAGTTGCAACTGTTTAGGAGGCACAAAGGAGACCTACACCATATTAGGATGGTGGTCCTAATGTTATGCCTGATCTGTCTAAGCTTGTGACGTTGCATATGTATCTGTGCTTGCAAAGCGGTGGACTCGCGTTCATCAGTAATCTTCGACAGAGTTCTAGACTTCTTGACAGTGGTGTAAAATATTCTTGAATAATAGGGCTTCACAGATAAATACAGATGTCACTGATAAACACGACCGGAGTTTCTGTTTGCACAGTTTAGCAAATGCATTCACACATTTCCTCCTGAAAAATTAAACAAGAGCCACCCGGTGTTTAAACTGTAAACTCTGGTTGAACGTTTAACATCGTCTGCAACGCCCAACGTCGGTTTACGATCTAGCTGTAACCGCGACAATGCCGTTTTTAGCCCTAGCTTCCCCACTGAAGGTGTTAGGAAAGTTTTCCACGTGTGCAGCTAAAAGACATGGCTCCTTTAATCACAGTGAAGTCACAAAGGGAGTGAGCAGTCATTTGAATGGGGACTTTATCAATGGTAATGGCCCATAGTGGAATAAATCTCTAGAGCAGCTGTGTAGTATTGATGGTTAACAAGCCCTGCCAAGAGATGGCTTTGCATATATTGAGCGGCGCGATGGGAGCTGATGAGGCGCCGCTCCAGGGCTCAGGTTTGCATTCCTCTACTATATCCAAGCTCCTCCTTACGCATCACCTGAAAAAGCTCAACAATTTCGGCCTAATCCCTGCTAATAATCACTACATCGGAAAAAGCGAGGCTGGCCGTAAGGGTGCTCGTACACCTATTAGCATTATCCATGCAGCAGCATGTTCTAATTGTGTGTTTGAAGTGGATTTCTGGAGTGTCACTGCCTTTTCAGGTCCCTCCTCCAGCGTCCGCCAGCTCTCAACGTGAGTGACAACGGCGCTCGTTGTGGCCCGGGGCAGAGGGCAGGAATCACTCAGCGAGGGCTCAGATGAAAAGGCCGGCAGTTGCACGGTTGGCAAAAGGGCGCAGAGCCAGAGCCGTTGAAGCAGGGGTTGACTTTCTAAGCGGCATCGTTTTAAGTCCCCACAGCGAGCAGCACATCAGCTGTCCGGGGGCAGTCAGCCGCCAAAGCCTCAAACCGAGCTCCATCCCCCAGTCCACTGGCTCCCCGGCGCCCTGCATTGATCTACAATTACCACCCGTCACTTGCAATTCCATTGAAGAAAAAAGGCCGTTTAATGCATAAAGGGATAAATGGGTGAATAATTACATTTTTAATCAAGCTGAAAGAATTTCTTTAACAATAAAACAGGGGAGGGCCACAACCGGAGATGGGATCTGCGTATTTGGCTGGGAAAGAAAAGCTCCTCAGACCCCCCTGAGTGATGAGAAGCTCAAACTACATAAAGATATTTAACCTTAAAAGCTTCCGTGCTGCCAATAAATATCCACTTGAGAGTATCTCAGTTGAGTCAATACAGATGAAACAAAGGGAAACCTGCAAAATGGCCTCCGCAGAACGGCAACAAAGAGGAAAAAAGGAACGTGATGAAATGTTTCTTGAAAAGCGAGAGAACAAAGCGCCTCAACTCTGTGTTTTTCCTCTTTTTCTTCCTCTCGGCTTCCTGCTGGTCTCCATGGCCTCCATGTCGAGATTCCATGTTGAACAGAGCGATATCAAAGGCGGTTATAAACAATGCATGACGAGCACACTGCATCCTGTACTGGAGGCTACAGTGTGTTGTTGGCCTTGAGACACCAAAAAAAAAAAAAAACCCTAATAAATAAACACTAGGAAGGAGTGGAGCTGCAGCTCTGGACTTGATTATTGCGTTGAACATGACATCTGCCACCAAGGTGCTCAGATGAAATAGTAATGTGAACAAAAGCTGCCTCCATGCCGCTGAGGAATCGAGCCAACATCATCATCGTCCTCTGGTGTCTGCGCCCAGGTTTCAGCTAAATATTTCAATGGGATTAAAGATGAATTCAAACTCCCACATGCTGCTTTGTAATATTTCCAAACACTCGAACTTGAGGGAGGTCTAGACTCAGCGGCGGATGTTGACGACACAGCGGGGTGCCTGCCCATGGAGGGAGCTCGCTGCAGAGAAGATGGGGGAGTTGCGGGGATGTAAAGGGGATTACGAGGGGCCAGCGGCGAGGGGGCCATTGTTGGAGCCTGAGAAAGTGTGCGGGAAGAGTGGCACACACTCTGGAAAGAAACTCTCAACTCTGGCCTTCCTGATAAAAAACAGGAAACTGGGAAATTCGGGTCTGCACGAGGAAAGCCCATAAGCTCATGAGCACTTTAATACTCACGTCTCGGTGTGTACACAGAAAAATATATGAAGATGGGAAATCTGCACATTATGTTGAGCATAAAAAGTGTGTATATAATAATTATAATACATGCAACATTGGCGTATGTAGCTGGCTCAGTGTAATTTTGACCATTATCCATTTTTTTCTGCAGCTGCATTTGACAGCCTGAGCTGACTGAGAGCTGCTCATCTGGGAAATAGCCAGGCAGGAGGACGTTACTGAGAGGCAAAACCGACCACGTCTGTAAATGTAATTATCAAGAAGACCTTGAGCGTGGGGGCCGTGAACGATGAACATGTGCGGCTATTAGAGCAACAGAAATTTGTGAAAAGACAGAACACAGTAGCTGGAATGAACTCTTCACAGAAGACGAGTCGGGTAAGACGCTATTCGGATTTCATTATGGGCTGTGCTTCAACTGACACAGAGAAAGAAATGGCTCCGAATGCAATTGAATAATTTAATTGAACCAGTCGGGCAATCGTGTTGCACTTGAGCCCATGTGATTTCTGCGGTGGGGCATAGTCAGTTCACGACAGAGCGACTCCAGACCGACTCCAGACCGACTTTCTACCTCAAACGTTTTTGTGGGTGGAAGAATTAGCGTCGGCTTCCAGGCTAACACACTTTTGTTGTTATTGCACATTAAACCCCTTCACACATGAACACCATCTACCAACTCCTTGATTGTCCCACATGAGATATTTATGTTCTTTTCAGATTTTCTAACCAGTTTCACAAGGTTGGGGCACAGCTGGAAAAATGTGCTACCACTTTCTGAGCAACATTTGAACCGTGAGGACAGTTGCTTGCTTGTGTTACCAGGGAATTGCCAAATCAGATCAAACCACACACACACACACACACACACACACACACTGTCCTGCTGTTGAAGTAATTTATCTGGATTTATGATTTTCTCATGGTGCATTCCTGAATATAGTCTGTTCTCTTATTCTGGACCAAAGCAGAAAAGTCCTGGTTTGAATGAAGTTCCTAAAGTGGCTGAAGGAAGCAGGGTCAGGTCGCCGATGTCAAACTTTGGGTGGCTGTGGCTCATTAGCTGGGAGTTGCACATGCAAGGGCTGTTTTGGAAGGGACTGAACACATCATGGCAGAAACACAATTTAGCCTGAACACCCACATCGAAGAGCTGATCTGATTGACGGCATTTCCAGAGAGTTCGAGAGAGTTCAGACACCTCCCACCCCAAGACAGGCAAGATGACGTTCAACCAAAGAAGCCTCGAACACACCTTTAATGTCTAATGCAACACACAAGAAGAGGAAGTACAGGCTGGTTAGTCTCAGATACGAGATGAATATGTAGAAGATAGGAATATGTCCATTGATGCATTGGTTCCGATGCCTGAACCAAACTAAAATGGGAAACACAGCCCCTGTGGAAGAGAAGAATCTGGTATATTTGAAATCATAATACCAATTAAGTACTTAGCGGTTTGGTCCGTGCATATTAAAGTTGAATAACGCTAGAGCTCTTCTGCAAAAAAAAAAAAAAGAAAGAGCCACCTGTGAAGGGGATGTTTGTTTGGTCCACACATGTTCAGACTTGTTCAAATGAAGCTTACAAACTAGAGATCAACCGATATGGATTTTTTATGGCCGATTTTTCTTTACATCAGCATTGGCCGATAGCCGATATGTGCTGCTGACTTTTCTGAACTAATATTTGGAGCCAATACTGTTTTCTCTCCCTTCCTTCATTTACATGATAAAAATGATACAGTGCTAACAAATTTTACAAGTCTCAATTTAACCAAAAACATAAACATTTATTGAACTGAAAGAATATTTAACGCTCTAATGCATACAAGAGGTCCTTCTCAGCCAAGTATGTGTATCTTATAGGCAGTATTAGTCTTGCACCTTGGCTTTAATATCAACTCATATTTCTACCAAAAGCTTAACAAACCGATACCAGTAAAAAATCTTCTACAAACAGACCAATGGCACCAGAGTTCAGTTTCATTAACCTTCACTCCTTTATTATTTTAAGCTCAACCCTAGTTCCACATTAAGTCATAAATGGGGAAATTCTTGCTCAAGGGCCAAAAAGAAAAGGACAAACAATAAAAATGACTAAAAAAAACACACAAAAAGAAACTATATCTAAGGCATAAATCTGAGGAAACCTGACCCACTTTGCTCATCCTGTTCTTTTTGTGTTGGATGGGAAGAGGATACTGCTGTGGGGGTGGAGTCTGTGAAATAGCAACATAACGACCTGGTGTGAGCAAGTTTGTGTCCGAGCCTCCCAGGGGGACAATAAATCTTCTGAGCGGTCCTGTCCACACTTAAGTGTCTGTTACTGCTCAGTGTCACACTCTGTGCCCATTAAATTTTAACTGTATTTACTTTCCAAAATGGCTACAGAGAGCAGCAAATTGCTGCTCCGTAGTTACGGCTCCACTTGGTACACACAAAAAAAATAAATAAAATAAAATAAAAAATCTCAGCACTACATTGCGCGCTTTGAAATTCTTTCAACAGCAAAGGAAACAGCTGCAGTTGTATGGTGTTGACTGTGCTAGCACACTGCAGTAATTATTTCAGTCCTCGTGCTGGCATCCTCCTACAGCTGCTCGCACTTCACCACTGGCAAACACAAAAGCAGGCCCAGGATCGCGGTTGAAGCCTCGCTCTTGTTTCTTGTCTCCCGATCTGTTAATTCGCTGCCAAGTACACAAACTGCACTAACCGTCGCCTGCACCGCTAAACCCCGAAACCGCCAGCATATTTCTTTCTGGCATCTACATAAACAGTCTGAGGCTGGAAACAGATTCCCACCGTCGAGATTGGGAAGTGTTATCTGCGTGTTTGCATAATGAGTGCAAACACGCTGCTATAAGTGTGTTATTGTGCGGCATAAATGCCGCACAAAATCACAAGTCGCAATCATAATCAGCGTGGAGATATCAAAGGCGGCATCAAAAGCATGATAATCTGGGGATTTTTTTTGAATATTTCGGCACGTAATGGCTGCAATTTGAAGATCAAAGATAGAGCGAATCATTGATAACACATCATTTCCTTCCTTCTTTTCTTCTCCGACTTTAAGCTACGGAAATCAGGTTGCAGGGTCGTCTCTCTCTCTCGCCTGGATTGTTCAGATTTCCTGTGGGTGATACCACAAAACATGAAATCGTCAAGAATGAGGAGGCAACCTAATTGGGGGATGATTCTAGGACGGCAGGTCTGCCTTTCAAGGCCAAAATAACTCAAGGGTCTCGGAGGAGACGGGAAGCTGAATGCATGAATGAAGAGCAGAATAAGACGACCGTCGACGGACGTGAAATAATGGTGTGAAATAATGGAGATGAGAGCAACTTAGCTGAGCCGGAATAAAATCAGGGGTACCTGTACGACGCACCTTAAAATATTTAGTGTGCTCCTTCTCGTTTTGTTTTGTCAAGTCACGATAAAAACACACGCACCCCGAAAGACCCCGTTCCGAGAAACCCCGCCTAATAAAATTAAAAGGGCGGAGTGCGGCGCGCCCGTTCCTCAAAAATGGCACCTAACCGACCGCAAACAACACGCAATCTGTTATCTTTAGCCGTGAACTTCCATAAACCTCTCGGCTTTTCCGCGGAAACATTCGGAGCTTTGAGGCCCCTGCCAGATATTTAACTTGGCTCTGCTTTCAGTCCCCGAGAAGGACAAAGGAAGAACATCATAACAGTGGACAAGAAACCATGAAAAAAAAAAAAAAAAACTACACTTCCCTTCTTAAAAACCTTTATTTTCAAAACATTATACATTGTTCTTTACTGTTGACAAATCCTTTACTCCTAATTTATGGGAAAGTTACAAAAAACAAAAAGAGAGAGACCACCAATAATAGTGTGTTAGCAAGACTGATGACTGTCAAATGCAGCCTTGATATTTAGTGATTATGCTGTGATGCCAGTAATTACAGGGGGTAATTACAGTATACATTATGTACATATCTCCAACCCGCTGGTGGGTTCCTGCCCAGATTATTTCTCTCACCACAACAAAGTCAGGAGGATTCCTCACACTCCATCAGCAGCTCAAGCTTTGAGAATTCCAGCCGAGGAAAAGCAGCGTTTCATTAAGTACCTGTGAGATTTTTTGACAGCCTCGCAGAGTGTTTTAATACATTTTATGGATTTCCGCCCCCCCCTTTTTTTGAGTGTATTTTTGGACAAGTTTTCTATCTGCGCTCCATCTCCGGCGCTCGGACAGCGAACACCTGGAGCAACAAAAGGAGCGAGGGGAAGGGATGGAGTGATGAAGATGCCTTTGTTTCTCAAGGGGTTCGGCCACACAGAGAAGTCTGTGGACGGGACAGAAATGATTCCACATGTGTGGTTTTCAGTTACAAAGAGCGACTCTCTCTGCACAAAGGACACCGTACTCGGGGGGTTTATTCGCACCAGAATAAACCCTTGTAACGACAACTCTTTAGTTTTATTCTCCCTCGTTTAGTCTTTAAAAACACAAGTGCATACCTCTGGCTCTTGCCGCTGCTCCATAATTATATGATAGATGAAAAGAGAGGGAAGATGAATAGGTATAGGCCTTGGCAGGGACGCTCACATTCCTGAAATGAAACCTTCACTTTCTGCTTCAGTTCGTCAGCTTTGCGAGTTCCTGCGGGGGACTGTATGAATCCAAACAGTGTGCTATTGATGCAGCTACACTACAGATATTTAATGACCTCAGTGTTATCATACGTCCTCCTTCAGGAAGAAAGAAAGAGGGGGGGATCGACTGACCGCAACACAGGCCGAGGTTGCCGGAGTGGAACCTGCTACCTTTGGACTTAAAGGGCACACCTGCTGCTTCTAAAAGCGGCAGCGCTGTCAAACGAGCAGGTGGTGAGTGACATGCGGGGAGGGAACTGTGGAGCAGGGGGACGGTGTTTGCTCTGCGTTTACCCACTTCCACACTCACAGGATCTCCTGACTCACCGTGACACCTCGCAGGCCACAAGTCACATGAGCCGAATCGGCCCCACTTAGAAGTCTGCACGCTCCCTCATTCAAAGAGACTCTAAAAACGACGGCGCGAGCTGCATTACATTTTAATAGGTGTCTTCTGGTCAATGGCTTTAACCTTGGACAACAATGCAGGTCTTGTGCGCTAATGCCGTGGCTCTTTTATCTCTATGTTTAAGTTAAATAGTGCTTCTATTGAAGTCAAAAGATAGAATCGCTCCTGACGCCAGACCGAACCAAGTACGCGTCCATTCCTATTTGAAGCCCTCGTTAATCGAATAATAAAAAAGTGATATGTGGGTGGAAACCTGAAACTTACAAATAAACTGTAGAAAAGGCATATTTTCATTTCACATCAGTTAGACGGGTTTGGCTGAAATTCAGATGCCGACTCGCAGCCAAATCAAATACGGTGAGCCGCGCGCGTGGAATCATGGTCCTCCGTGAGGATCTTTTTTTTGTTTCAGAGATTTCCGTTCAACTCATATCTCGAAGCGGGAGAAATGGGTCCTTGCGATATGATACAAGCGAATGTGCGGTAGTTTTCAAGTGGAAGACTAAACAAAAAATCAGATAAGAATGTCCGCTTTGGCTCATTCGTTCAAATACCTCTGAACCATTACTAATATCACCGACATGATGCTGCATTTAAAACAGAGCCTGCAGAGATTAAAAAAAAAAAAAAACCTTGGAGGCCGACACACTCAACAATGCCAGCTCATCAAATTCCTGCAGTGTGGTCAGCAAAAACAAACAAGGTGCTAAATCCAAACCCTGAAACGAGTCTAGCTGCTCCTGTTTCAGCTTGTTCTTCGGGATATACCGTGACGTGAAGGCGCGCCAGAGCCTGACGTTCAGCTCCCCATAAATGTAAGCACACTTCAAGGAAACGCAAGGCTGCAGACCACGACAACTGTGATTGGTCTGAGAGGCATTTGTTGGCCAACGTTCCTCAGTGGACACGGATAGAAAATTCACCTTCCTTCGGCCTCAGTTAGTTCAGAGGTCGTCTGATCTATCTTATCTACTAGGAGTAAAATAACAGTTGCTTAACCTCCACTACCTCCAGCTCCAAGATGAGTGACCCTAACCCTAACCCAACCGCGGTCGCAAAAAATCTAAATGTTCATAACAGTGTAGGCCATTCATATGTAGGTTGTTAGGCTGGAGGCACTGTGTAACTCTGAATCAGAAGAATAAATTAAACTGTAGTCCTATCATTTATATTACATTTCTAAAAGCTTATATCTGTTATTTTACATTTGGGAAGTTCAAGAAAAGTACATTTATTTGTCACAGTTACAAATTGAAAGGCTTTATAATATAAAATGCCCTTAAAAATATGTTTTAAAGAGGAAACATTGTACGAACCTCAGGAAAATCAACTTTTTTTATTTTTTTTTTCCCTTGAGTTTTTGTTCGCATCTCTAACAGATCCAAAAACCACTGAGGCGAACAGCACAGTCGGTTTTGTTTGGATAAATCAACCCCGCCATCAGAGGCATCTGCACCGCTACGTAGCGTGCCGTACAATGCTACCCTGATGTTATGTTTACGTGATAAGCCGAACTGGGCATAGCGGAGTTTTGAATGCATTCACGTCACATTGTCAGACACACAGTGCGCACTTTGTGCTCAGAGTTCAGAAAAAAAAAAAACAAGGAGAAAAGTTTCCCCACCACGTCTAAAAATGTGCATGCCACTGCTTCTGTGTGGTGTGTGAGCATCTGTAGCCATTATTCTGTAGGGAAACAAGTAAGTGACTCTTAAAGTCCATAATTTGATGTTGCGTCCATTGAATCTTCTCCAGATAAGAGCCCCGTGACTGCACTCGCCCCTCCGGTGCCTTGTGAGAAAACATAATGCGCCTCAGCACGGAGAGCAACAATGCGCGGGACAAGAAAGAAGCCGGCCGCAACTCCGCGCGCCAGTAATCTCTCTTTGAGGCCCCCGCGTCTCTAATTGCCTGGACACTCGTGTCCGAGGGCCGCTCTCGTTCCCCCAGTGAAAAGATGAGACCTCTTGTGCTCCTTACAACAGGCTTAAGCTGATAAACCCTTTCATTCGACGTGGCCGTGGGATCGGCGCTCAGTGCAAACAGATTGTGCGAAAAAAAGACTAATCAAAACAGCGATTAGCCTCCAACACAGAGGCAGAGCTAAGCCACGGCACCGCCTCGGCAGGGGGTCCACTTCCTCGACCACTAAGAGCGTCTGGTGATTTGTGGGAGCCTGCTTTTTTTTTTCTGACAAACACATTCCTTGGTGCAACTACATGGGCTGGAATATGTGTGGAATGCGTGCGGTGGGGTTTTTACAGAACAGAGACGTAGAGGGGCTGATTTCATAATGGGATGTGACGGCCGAAGAAACGTGCGAGCGAGCGAGCCTCTTCCCTCGGCCTGCGAGAATCCAAGGCTGCTCAATGAGAACGCTTCGCAGATAATAAGCACCTCCCGTGGCACATTTGCTTCCCGTCATGCGGCGTTGCCGTTGCCTACGTGAGTCTTTCTTCTCATTTCCCCCCTCAGTTACAGCCGGCAGCATTGCCAATGCCTCCATATGGGCTGCCATCAGTGCATCATCTGGCCTGTTGCTGTTATACGCAATCCCTGTGTTTCTCTGCAGCAAGGTCAAGCTCAGTGCTTGTTTACTTGATTTGCGGCTGAACTGAATAAACCAGAAGGGCCACGCAATTCATACAGGCTGTCGTCATTATAATCCAGAGTCAAAGGTTAAAGCAAAGAGTTTCTTTCAAAAGTAAACATGCACAAATTGATGGATTTGTCAATGAAATAATGTCATTTTTTAAATATATTGTTTGTTTTTTGGATGGATATTAATTCTTCTTTGGCTCTCCCCCAACTCTGAGGGAGAAACGTTTGTTCAGCGGCAGTGATTTTACAGAAAATTCCTGCCATCTCCATTTTGAAATGTCATCGGTGAGAATGACGAGCCAAACAGGGATAAGAAGTTTATCCTAAAACAAAAACAATAAGCTAAAAGGCTCTAAAAGCTTTAGAATCACAGAGTTTGGTGTTAACATTTCAATATTTCATCAATAGACCCCCTTTACTAATCATCTGGTAGCGCAGTTTTAATGCTGTATTAGTAGTATCACATTAAAGATCTCACCGTCCCATAGTGAAGCTAGAAATATTTCAAACAACAAAATATGAGTATACTTACATTGCTTACATTTTAACTGTGGGGTAATTGGTTTAGTAATTTCATAGCATCCTTCCATTGAAAAAAAAAAAAAAAAAAAAATACTGTTTAAAAGGTTGAACCGAGGTAACGCAGAAAGGCCCCAGGATTCAGTCCTGTGAGGCATCAGTGCTGCACATCTTTAAATTCTTATATAAACAGTCACGTACAGTAATTAATGTAAGAAGGTAAGACAAGCTGCACCTCGCCGTTGCCCCGGCGACGGCTGTCTCCAGACCCTAAATGTGGAAATGTGGAACCAACGTGAGCAAAATAAATAAATAAGATAAAAATAAGCCCGGCTCTCATTGTTAGCGTAATGAAACTGATAATGCAACAGCATGAATCAATTTATGGGCAGCACTGCAGTTTTCCTGAGTGGCCTACCCACAGGTGACCTTCAGCAACAGCTCACAAATGTATTCTAAAGACCCACGTGACTTGGGCATGCGCGCGCACATACACACACACACAGTGACAAACACCAACTGGGAATATCAATATATCCATTTGTCCAAGTAGATAAAATGTGCAATTATGTGTGGAGCGTGCGACACGGTAAACTCAGTGAACCTGGCTTCGGATGATTTGGGGGCATTTAGATTAATAATTGAGACACACACACACACACACACATTAAATGGTCCAAATTCGAGTATGTTTGCACACAATCTCCTGGAGGAGCAGGAGCTGGGTGGGTGCGCCTGCAAATGATTCCAAGTGACTCTCTGGTTATTACAGGAATAATGAGCAAACTACCGGGCCGTGAGATCTACCGCAGCCAGACTGCCCTCAAATTCTCTATGCTACACTTTTTCTCTGCGCAACGTTAGCGGGGACGTTTAAATTAGCCGACACAATTCTCGTCGAGTTGCTGAGCTCCGACAAAAAAAAAAAAAAAGTGCATTTGAAGGTGCTTACTCCTACTTCTTTTTCTTCATTCTTCCTGCAACTTGAAGAGCTGATTCGATATTATGGAAAAGATTCCTGCAGGAAGCCGTCTGCGGTGGCATCTGACCTTATTAGACATATGATATATCCTCAGCCGCCTCATTATCCTGCGAGGGATTAACAGCTCGCCGTAAATGCCGCGTGTGTAGGAGCGACACGAGAGTCAGCCATCGGTTAGAAGCAGCTAATCTGAATTACTTGAGATCAGCGGGGTTCGAAATATTACACGGAGGCATGCTCTTTGAAACCGTGAGGTGAAAAAAAAATAAAATAAAAAGTCACACGAGGAGTAGCAAGTTAAAATTTAGAAGACGCGCGGTTTACTGGGCCTGATCTCCCAGTGGGAGCAGAGCACGGGGGATGCAAGCTTCTTTAAACTGTCAAGAAAGAATATGACAAAGCTATTTCTGGATTTTAATATTGTTCAGTTTGCTCTGGCGCTCTGTCTTCTGTCTCGCCGCTGAGTGACTGAGTGCATGCACATGCTGACAGGCTGTCACGGGATGTAACTGCTGAGATGCGGCATGCTGGAAACACTGTCCAGTGACACCGTGTGTGTTTTATTAAAGGAGCAGTTCGGCATTTTGGGAAGCGCATTTATTTGATTTCTACCGAGTCTTGAGAAAAGATCAATGCCGCTCTCTTATCTTGAGAGCTCTCAGGGCAAAAGTAGAAATGTACCAGAAAGGAAGATTTATTAGATTTGTTGGAAGGGAAGAGGAAAGAGGAAGAGGTTAGCGGTGATGTGGTGACAAGAGTTCATGAAATGTTAATGAAGTTTTGCGAGTTGTAGCAATGGACCAAAAACAAGTTGAACTAATCTGAATTTAGGAGCGTCTGATGCAGCCGACTGACATGTGACACCACTGAAGACTTTAGTTACTACCACCGAGTTTACCATGCTGATAGCACATGAGGAGCGTCTGCTTCACTGGTAATATTTTATTTTCCAATATAAAGCGATGACAGCAAGAAGAGCCATCTCCACTCATTTATACAATTATTTATTCTTATTCTTATTATTTTTGTTCGGCTTGTTTCTCTGACCCGGGAACCTTTGGGTGGGAAACATACAAGAAGGTTACCAAGGCAACAACAGCCTGGATCTTCCACACGAACCTAGTGGGTTTAGTGATGGAGAAACTCTTTTACGATTGCTATCTTTTCCAACCATCTCAAGTAAAAACAAAAATAATAAACATTTATCACTCATGATAAATGTTTAGCTGTGGATAATGACATCCAGCTGGGTCTACGATATTAAAATCCCACTCTGCAATAAGACAAACTGTGCTGGCCTTCTTTTGGTATGTCTGTCTTTCATATTCCAAGAAGAGGATCCTCCATCTTGCTGTCACTTTTTCTTTGTCCACATTACATATTCTCGTACTACAATTCCTGGTCCGATCCTCAATTCAATAGTTTTCCTGACTTATATATTCACGTATTTGTCCATACCTTTTTACAAAATAATTTAGAGAATAGGTCTTCTATAGGGGGTCACAAAACCTTTGGTTGATGAGACATTTTTGATGTATATATTTTTTTATTTTCCCCGACAAATTTAAATGTCTTTAAATACATATTAACATGAATCCAACATATTTTAATAAAGGGATAAATGGAGGCATAAAACGTCATCTTTCAGTCAGCGCTTTGCTCATTCAGCGATACAGGAGCTGTCTTAACAGGACACTGTTTCACACAGGGTGCTACATTAGACCTGTCTATCTAAGCTTCTTGTACATGATAGGCCCCGCCCCTATTGCTGCTGAGCCAATCACGAGGCTGCATGTTACATGCCGACTCTGTCAGGTTCCCTGCAATTGGCCGAGAGCCTATTCAGTCCCCCCGGTGAAATCCAGAAGCACTGTGCAATATTAGCAGAAGAGAAGCTAACAGTGCAGCTCGTTCCCGTCAGCCAAATACTGAGGCCAAAATGGATCACTTTGCTTCATTTTCCACATATATATATTTATACAGCTGTAGAGGTATAGATATGTTGTGTTAATGGCAGTTGCACGGCCACCCTACTGTTGCACATTTGAAATAATAATAATAAAAAAAAATGAACCTGTGTATTATCTGAATAGCTTAATATTGAGTGCAAAATGAGAAATAGCACTAGGCCGAGTTTAATATCTTAGGCATGGGGTCCCTACATGATCTCTCACCAGTCTTGGGACCCTTGGCCTGAAAAACGCTGAAGACCCCTAATTTTGAGGGTTTATAATAAGGTTGTAAAAACAAAATTGGCCGTTACGTTGTACACAGCACACAGTTCAAGACTAATAAGATGAATAAGATTACTCAGGCAACAGCTTTGCTCTGCACACTTGTCATTGACGAGATTAAAATCCTTTTGCCACATGCGGCAGCTAAACTAGGCGAAACAGCAGGGCCCGTGCCAGTGTGCCATGCTGCATGCGGAGACACTGGGTCTCTTTGTATGGCGAGCGTCTTTTCAGACAGGAGCTGGAGCTGCAGGAGCACTTACGCTCGCATGAAAACACCACATAGAGAACGGGGAGGCGGGGGGGTTGCATGTACACACAACGGTGTAAGGAGCAGGGTGGTGGTCACACGGAAGGGAAAGGGGTTGTCGTCCGAGGGGAAACTTGTCACGCCAGAAAATTTCAAACTATGAATAAATTTACATCAAATCAACGCTGTCACTCACTGATGGAGGAGATATCCGGCGCGAGGTGGACGCCATTGTGTGTGCGCTATCGACGAGGATGAATTTTCAGGGAGCGCAGACAGCCCTGAGAACGTATCCATCATTGTGTCTTATTCATTTAGCTTAAGAAATATGATCAGCGGTGATGATGAGAGTGGGGGGAAACTGGGAAATCACAAAGAGCCAACATTCAATCTCGGAAAGATAACAAAAGGAAGACGAAAGACAGCTCTGGATGGCAGGATGCCCCTGGGGCGGCTGCGCTGTTATTATGTTGGGCTGCTGAGCTGCGGTGTGGGGCAATTACAGGCCCATGGATGGACTGGGGGAGGGTCCCGGCACAACAGCCCGGCCATGAAGTGTTCTCAGCCCAGTGAAAAAGAAGCAACAAACCCTCATACATCAGCAGTAGCATGAAAAAAATAAATGAAAGCCACAGCAGATAATGGTGGCTTCATCAACCGAAGTAATAACCATCTGCTTACTCCCATGGAAGGAAGCTTTGCTCCAAGCTGCTATCAAGCTGATATCTGCACCCAGAACTTTGTGCAGCACTGGTTCGGATGGCTTCTCTGGGAAATACGTCAGAGTTCGGGCCGAGGTACGCAAGTGAATGAATCATCTGTTGTTCTCGTCGAGAGCTGCTGCAAACACTGCGGTGGACACGTTAGCCACGTCTATTATCTTTAACGTCACTCTGCTGTCTAGAGCCCCACTGGAAAACCGGCGCAGAGTCCAGGAGTCCAGGAGCGGTCCGGCTGGAGAACACGGGATAAAGAGGAAAAGTCTATCCCAGAGTATCGCTTCAGACGGAGGTCGCAGCCTTACAGCTATTGTGCGTCGTCATTTATCAAGTAGATAACAGAAGCGAAAACAGATCAGGTTGCAGCGAGGAACGGTCTTAACAAGACACGCAGCACGGCTGTTCCCTAAACCCTCACTTTGGGAAACTTAAGCCTCTGAACTTCACCTCTCATGAAGTCTCCATTGTCGCCTCTCATAATATTACAGATCACCCAGTAAAGAGGCCACAATGAGCGGTGAAAGGAGATGGTAACACAAGCCTGGTGGCTGAGATGTAACAGTTGGCATTGCCAAGTATCTTCAAGTCGTCACAAACACACGCACTGTTTCCATGGCCTCTGGCCCTGGACGGCTTCGTCGGAGCAGGTGTCCGCACACATTCTTTACATAAGCCCTTGTCAAACATGGCGCACAGCAACAAGGCCTCACAGCTGCAGGACAGTGGAGTCTCATTAAACTACAGCGCTGCAGCCAGGCATGCACACTTCCAGCCAGAGTCAAGGTAACACGTCCAACGAGGTCAGTTTACAGTCGGAGGCAGAGTTTGTGTAACACAACACCGAATGGTAATTACAAAAGCTTTGGTACGTTTACAGTTGCGTTTAAATCGCGCCACGCGCATTCTTTAGGAGTTCACCAACCGAAAACAAATCACACGGAGAAGTGATCCGCGGCACGGCTGGCGTTAAGGCTTCGTTGAAGTTCTAACTACTTTAAAATAGGGTTAAATAAAAGCTAGATGGATATCAGAGGTCCTGAATACGTGATCTGCAATTAAAACAGTCATAAAAACAAAACCACATTTTGCTTACTCAGCTTCATTTGCCCAAATCGGTATTAAATCTCTCAGTATTTTAGGGCAATGTTTTTGGGGAAGTAAAAATAAATGATTGTTCTTTATTCGGCCAAACTCGTTCCAGGCAAAAAGATTTGCATGACTTAGGGCATCACTTTGTAGTTTCAGAACTGGAAGAAAAACATGAACAAACCTTGCATGAATTAGTTTCTGGGGCTAAAACCTTAGTAGTGTATCAAAGAGGGATGTGAGAAGTGAAGCTAATGCAGAAGTAACCTTAAAGGTGCAGTACGACTAATGGGTCGAAGTGCTCTCTTTGAAAAACAGTCAACATCAGTCATAAAAATCCATCACCAGTTTTTTTTTTTATATTATTTTTCATCTCTGTTTTTGATCATAAGTAACTCCTTCTGATCAGTGTGCTGGTGTTATTTAAAAAAAAAAAAATAGGTGTCTGGCTTGATTGACAGGCTGGTTCTCAGTTCCTCCCCCTTGTCAAGATAACGACGAGGTGCTCCTCTGGCTAAAAAAAAAAAAACAAAAAAACTGTCCACAATGGTTAAAACCTTCCTCTTACCTTGGCTACAGAAAGAAAAAAGAAAAACCTCCTCACGTCGTGCAACATGAAGCTTTTTCTTCTGGCCATTTAATCTCCCAGGGTCAAATGCCTTGTATTAAGGATTAGCTCATTTGGGTTGAGTCCCACAGTCGGCTTCACATTAGGCTACTTACTAAAGCCTCTTCTGCAGGAATTTGAGGAATAAGGAATCCGGGAAAGACAATAACTCTAATTTGAGCTTTAACTATTAACAGCCCACCTCCTTCTATTTCTTCCATCTGCTAGTTTCAGTTTTGCCCCTGCATTTTACAAACAGCCTGCAAAGTTTTAGTGACGCGAGGATGATTTCACTTAATGGCTTTCGAGGGAGTTTCAAACGCTGCATGTTTTTTTTTTCTTTCTGTCTTTTCTTGCCTCTGATCATCGGCTCATGAGTTTGTTCTCATGAGCTGGAGTTCCAGGCGGCCCGAGCAGAACCCGATGACGAATGCATCCTCTCTGCATCCTACAATTAACTCTAAAGCCTTCAGTCGCAGATGTTCCACATCAGAGCGGCCACAGGAACTTCACGTCCTTATTAGCCCGCGCTGCGCGAGAGAGCACAACGGAGGAGACGTATAAATACGCGTCCGCAAACGCTGACGGATCGAGGACGGCGGATTACCACCTGCAGATAAGATAGTTTGAGACACTTCTTCGACCAGAGGGCAAGCAGAGCCGCGGTGCGTGACGGGCGCGGTGCAATTGGAGTTTTCAGCAGGTCGCCGACGTGCTGATGAAAGGTGCTCTTAGCCCCTCGCTCTGAAGCCCCTCGCACCCCTCGTCTTTGGCCCTGAGCCGAGTGAGCGGCCGTCCCCGGCCCGGGGGTGGGGGGGGGGACAACGACTGCAGAGCAGATTCGCCGACCAGGAAGGTTTGAACAAGAGGCCTTTCTCTCCCTGCTTTGTGTGATCCTCCCTCCCTCTGACTGCTGCAGGGACTGCTCTGGCATCATCTCAGCTTGTTCTCCCCCTTTAGTCAAGTTAGGTTTTCACATGGCGTTGGCCAAGGCTCTAATTGATTTACACGAAACTCTCTCTCTGTCTCTGTGTCTCTCTGTCTCCGTCCTCCCGCTGCAAAAGTCCATGTAAGGCAGTGCCAGTCAGCCAGCCAGCCACGACAGCCAGACAGCCGGCCACGACTGAACAACAAGCAGACGTCCAACGCACTGAGGCTGCGCACACACACACACAGTCAGTCCCTCCAGATGAGCACAAGTGGCGATCCTCCTGCTCTGCTCAGGAGACACCCTTCAGACATATCTGCCTGCCCGGATTTAAGAGCAGCACCACCTGAAGGGCGCCTTCTAAACTTTTCCACTCATCAAACTAAAACCACTCAGCAGTCTGTAACTGACCCGAGTGTAAACAGACATCCACACGAGGACTGAGATCAATTAAATCAGCTGGCACCGAGATATAAAAGGCTAATCACACTTTTCAGTCTATTTAAGTTGGCTAAAAAAAAAAAATGCAAAAAAAAAAAAAAACACTTCTTGATGGTTTCACCTTCATTCCAAGGACAGATTAAATAAAGATTGGCCTCCACTTTAAGTTAACAACACCAGGCTTTCCCTTCTCTCTGTATTTAATCAGGAATATTATCCGTACTTGATTAAATAACAAACATTTCCTGCAACGGGAAGGCCTGGATAAGCCCTGGGTAGAAGAAAAGAGGACAGCCTCCACACAGAGAGAAAAAGAGAGAGGGAGAGATAGACAGTCAGCCAGTGCAAGGGAGAGGAGGAGGAGGAGGAGTGGGAGGAGGAGGAGGGGGGGGGCAGCAGAGGGAGGAGAATGAGGAGCAGAGGGAGGTACAGCCAGAGGATTCAGAGGTGGGTGGCGAAGGCACTGAAAGACAAGATTGAGGAAAAATTGCATCCTTCACCAGGAGATGAGCTTGCACCAAGTTAGAAAGAAAAAAAAAAAAAAAAAAGAAGCCGAGAGGAGAAGGAGGGTTTGAGAGGACCACTTAGTCCCCGCAGACCGACAACGTCAACAGAGCCCTCCGCTGGGTCAACATCCCTCTCTCACTGGGTCACACTGCGGCAGATCAACACCTCTGTAGCCCCGAGCCACGTTGGAGACTTTACATTGTCCTGCCCTGACACCAGCCAACCCCGGAAATTATGACCGTCACGCTCAAGGCACACCTAACTGTAACTAAGCCACAATTAGAAATAATGTTTGTCTCGAGCTGACCACCTTCAGCCTCATTACGACTCATAAATCCTCACGCAACAGGCCCCTAATTATGGCCGCAACCAACAATCATCGTCATTATCACTTCTTCTGCTAATTGTTTGCTGTTTGCTTTTCAATTAGTCCCTTTTCGGGGGAACAGAATGTTACAGAATAGTAAATAAAACCCCACAGCCCGAGTTAATGTGTTCAGGTTTGCTGTTTTTTTTCAGCCAAACATAATAAGTCCTATTAAATGTGACAAAACTATATAGGACCTTTACACTTAGGAACTTGCAACAAGCAAATATTTGGCATTTTTGATTGTAAAATACTTCATGCATGACCAAAATAGTAGCTTTAGTAAACACTAAATTATAAATGAAAATACATTTAGCCAGACTGTCTGCAGATACAATTTGTATGACTGAATGGAGGAATGAGTGCCGTGTAAATCAACGCTCAGATCCTTGCATCTATGACCATATTGCCACAATATAGTTCAGGTGCCAGCGTCTATAAATCATGAATTAACTGGTGGGTGATGAGCCGTAACAACGTGGCCTGCAAGCTGCTAGAGACGCCACGTTTTACAATTTCTCCCTACACATTTAAAACAAGAGAATATTATGTCGAATCTGAGCCGGGCCTCTGCGTGACGGAGACGGGACGACCGTGACATTCTCCTAAGGCCGAGATGGCAAACAGACCAAAAAAAAAGAAAAAAGAAAAAGAGGGGCGTGAACAAAGCTTATGTTGATGCCACAGATATTTTCCACATGCAGCTGGAGCACAATAACGCTGCACCGTGGCGGTGGCCGTGCTCCGCCCCAGAAAACAAGACAAACCCCCCACCCTCCCGCACTTCCCCCAACATCATCCCCGAGCCTCATTCACGCCTGGACTTCATTATTAAGTGTAACGGAAATCATCATTGGCAATTTGAAAGAATTTACAAGACAATGACTCAGTCCAAGTCGTGCCTCACCTACACAAAGAGCAGCTACGGGTTGATATGGAAAAAAAAAATAAATCCAGACTTAGGTTTTTAAACACGTTCAGGGCACCATGGTTTTGCATAGAGTTCATTCTTCATATAATTTCTAATTTTTCTATAGATATTTTCCTTCTGCGGTCTAATTAAGCCTTATCTTAAAAAAAAAAACAAAAAAAAAAACAGGGGTCACAGCCCTCTTTGTTTGGAGAATTTTAAATCCGAAGCAGCATTTGGCTTCGTCACCCGAATCCACCGACATTTCCGACTGATGCAGATGCAGCTGGACGTGGTGCCTTTGTTTACGCCACATCTGCGGTTACGTTTAGATTTTGGAACAAGTGGATGAGACCTGGTGCAAGCAGGACGCTGGCACGGCCCCACACTGGCATCGTGCAGCACACAAACAATACGAGCTCCACCGTCCTGCTTTATACAGCCGCAAACACCACCTACACACTGATAGAGGAAACCTCCACGGTTTGTGTTTTGTAATATTTCCCACTGAGAACAGTTGTTTATGTGTAAGATGCTTGTGGATAAATTAGTTTAACCTATAAACAAAAGTAGCAAAAACCCATCAAAATATTTAAGTGAGAACCAATTTATACTAAAACAACCGGTGCAATTTAATTCTAAAAATTCTGAAATTTCTATTCTATTTTACAAATATCAAATGTCCTTTTACACTGAAAGCATACATCACACCATAATAAATCTAAGTAACCCCATGATTTGGAGAAATTGGACAAATGAAAAGGTACTTAATAAGGGAGAGGGATAAATCAAATCACGGCTTTGTTGACAGGATCATGAAATCAAGCAAAGCTGCAGGTGAGATTAGGGCAAAAATAAAAGGCCTTTACTGAGCGGCATGCACATGCAGTAACCCGAATAATATGACCAATGCAACATAATAACACCCCCATGGCATGGTGACCTGAAATCTAATGTTTCTGCCATTACTCCTTGCACAAAATGACCATCATGTGAGAAATCTAAAGGCAACGTGGAGCTTGTTTTCTCTCCTGTTAATAACTTCCACACATTTATGAGACCTTACACCACTGACTGCAAGTTCTATTGACAAAAGGAGCAAAGTAGGATTATAACAGGATTTTAAAAAGTCAAATTTCACAGAATTTCTTTTCTTTCTTTGCAGTTGTACAGCATTTAATAATTTAATTCCAAGAGAAATGTCTGATTGCTTTTGACCCCGGTTTCTGTCAGTGAGATGTGTTTGTCAGCAACAACTAGTATCAGTAATTTGATACCTACATGCAAAACTAATTGAGGATTACAGAGGTCCAGCTGATTACAGTCAGATTTGATTAGAGAGGAGGGAGAGGTTAAAGTTAATAATGTTGTAATCAATTCCCTGAGCCAAACTAAACCTACACCTGTTCACTGAAACAAGAAGAAACGTGAACTTAATAATTAATTTTGTTCTTTTAGAGGTCTCCAGGCGTTTTACGGGACCATTCTTTAGAGAATAAGCTCCGGTTTGTCTGTGCAGCCCTTTATCACCCATCTTACCTTTTTGTGTCTGTCTTTGAAAGGTAACGCAGGCCATGGCATCTCCTGCAAAAAGTCTTGCCAGTGTTTCTGGTCCTGATCAGACGAGATGAAGACGATTTCCAATTTGTCCTTGTGCTCGGACGTCTTTTTGAACCTGCTGTAAAACTCGCACAGGCTGCCGTTGAACTGCTTGCACGGAGCGTTCAGGCTGCACCCGAAGAAGAGCCCGACCAGGGAGAGCCTGGAGCCCAGAGACTGCACGTCCACCTCGGCTTTCTCGCTGTTGACGAGCCGCTCCCCGAGTAGACTCACCAGAAACTCCGACATCGCGGCGCACAGTCCTCGAACACACACTGTAACCCTCAGCCGAGGCTGCTGCACATGTAACCGCTATGTTCGGGCGACACCCAGCACTTCCTACACCTCCAATTTGAGGTTTTTAGGTGAGCTCCCAGCCCCGGCGAGGCGTTGCGGTCTGTGCTGCTCGTCCTCCGGTGTGCGCGCTGTGCAGGAATGCGCTCCGCTTAAATCGCCCTGACTGCAACAGCGATTGCGCTCTTCTCGAGGAGAGCACACACTTTTATCATGATTGGGTTAAGCCTAATTACAAAGGGGGCGCCTCACCCGCTACATCCCGTTAATTTCTGATGTGTTAGAAGCTGCGAATGCTGCTAAATTCTCCAGAATTCAGAGTTTTCGCGTTGTTTGAATCACAAAATATTATCTTATTCTTACATTAAAAGCAGCCGTATTCTAGATTTGGGCTAAAAATGACGAAAACCATGTGTTATTATCTACCGTGGTCTTATCCCTGACAAGCGTTATTGGACAACTATATATTAAATTCTACAAATTTTCAATAAGGCTGGAATAAAACTCTGATCCTATGGATGTGCTGACATCTAGTGGTCAAAATAGGAAACAGTCTGATTTTTGGTACAACTACTGCCTTCAATCTCCAAAAGGAAGGAGGCTGGTCTTAAATAAAAAAAAGAAACAAACATAATCTTGTAGCATAAAAGCACAGATGCACTGGGAATTAAGTCTGGTCAACTGAATCTTTCTGCGTGTCATTCCTCCCGCTCGCTCCAGATTTCATGTCTGTCTCCACTGCATAATAAATGCACTAAGACTCCCATGGTCACCTCCCCAAGAATGTCCATCATCTCTATACAGTTATTATAAAATATAAAATCTATAAAATCATGAACGCTATCCAAGTGCGCCACTTGGACAAGGGGTGAAACATCTTCAAGAGAACTCAAACAGGTCCAGTGGTCTGTAGTACTGCAGTAGTTTTATGAATCTTCAGACATCTGATTTTTATATTCCCGGCCTTCATACAACACATTATAAACAAATACGCATACAAACATTCAACGTTAAGTTTGATTTTATTCAAGGGCCCCTGAAAAGCTGCAAATACCTAATGCAAAATAAATCACAGTAAAAAAAAAAAAAAAAAAAACTTTAAATCACCAGCTACTGTGTTAGATTATATCAAAAGGAACACATCAATCTGAAATCACAGTTCATGATTGCACTTAGATAATAGCAAGTAAAGTGTGTATGAATTACATCCATTGTCCCTCTTAACATATTCCTGTATGAAATTAAGACAGCTGTGTATTACAAACGACGCTTCATATTTTGTAAACTTAACACAGTTGGTTACTTGCTTCAAGTTGCAGTTGGGGGCTTGGGCGTGTTCCGTGTGCATGGTTATGGTTACAAGTACTCATTAATGTAGTATTTCAGAAATGAATTGGCGCTGATTGACTGTAAAACATTGAAGGAATGAATTCTTTATTTAGTGACGCAAACAGCAGGTTCCTTTAGTCCTCGGTGAACATCATCCTCACCAGGTCTGATTTGAAGCATTCATCCTCCACCAGCTTCTGAGGCTGAAACAAACACATTGCAGACATGACCTTTTATTTTACTCTATAACTAAATTTTGTTTTAAATTTTACACTTTCATAAACAATATTAGAAAACAGATTTAATGTTAGCTGACAAACTTTGTCTCTAAACTTATTTTTATATATTTTGGAAAACAACTAAGATGAATCTTTATTCTAAGACAATATAAAGGGTTAATTTAATTAACATATATTCTTACTGTGCCATATCGCAGCAGAGTAGGAACTCCACTCAACTTCAATGTCTTCTTGAAGTCGTTACTTGGATTCTTCCAACTGTAGCATAAAAGGGACATCATTAGGCAGCTGGTTAAATTCACCAATGCAGCTTTTTTTTAAAAATAAATAAAATAAACCACTAAAAGATAAATGAATAAGTATGCACAACAAATACTAAACAAAGTCCACATACATATCCTACAAACTTTAAATGTGTTTTAAAATAAACACAAAATAAACAAATCATATGCTCCACATATGATAAATCTGGTAATACATAAGTCTTTACTGCTTTCTAGAACTGACACATTTCGAAACATCTCTATAATCTGTCATTTGCCTAAGATGCAAATATGATATAAGATCCACTTCATAACTCTAAATATTATTACAGTCAGTTTCAATTTTAACAACCCTTTAAAAGGTACTTGTTACGAGATACAGGCTTTGTCTTTTAATAACATATTGTTTCAAAATCTTGTTAAATATTTTCATTCTATTGTCAGTCTAGAACATTTTATTAACCAGTTACATGTGATTGTAATTACTTCTCATATTTTATAGAGCAGGTAATTTAAATAAATGGTATGTTGTTCTACAGTTGTAACAGCACAATAAAGAGGAAAATACTGACTAGGCTCTTTCTCCAACTTGGCAGTAAATGAAGACGGAGCCCTCAGGAAGATGGCTCATCTCTCCTCTTACAATAGGCTCAGCTGAAAGGGACAAAATTCTAATGTTAACATACAGGATTAAAGGCACAGTGCACTAGATAAGAAATAAAATAATCCAAAAAAAGCATATCCTCTCATTACCAGGACAAGTCATTTCATAGGGTCACATGACAATTCAAACAGTTCTACTCAAAAAGGAAGTATAACCACCATCTATAGCTCAATTTCCCATAAAAGACAATGTTTGCAAAAATCCTATTTGCAGGTAGGAGATATTTGTAGTTACCCTTCACACAATCTGGACACCAGCTCTTTCCTTGCGCGTCTTTATCACCTGAAAAATAAACAAAAATATCCTTTCCTTTTCTCTCAGACACAGCCTGACAAAATTCATCATAGCCACGCACATTTACTTCTTCGTAATGGGCCATCGTTTTAAATGGGGTAATGTGAAAAGAGCGAATTTAAACTATTAATCCGAAGTACTACAACGATTTATCAGAAATGCTGATCCCCCGAACAGTGTCTGGACCTGGTAGAAATACTCAAAAGTTGACAGGACCACTTCCGGTCTGTTCAAAGGTTCTTAAAGTGACCGCGTATTGTAATTGTATAATTGATGACTTTTAATTCGTCGTAAATTCCTTAAATTTGAATTATATGTCGCTGGCATGGTATGAATATATACATACACCCTTCACAATCCATTAAGGCATTTTATGTAGCGATTAATAAGGAATCAGTGAAAAGCGTTTGTGATGATGTTTGACTTCTTTGACGATCCGTAATTCCTTTAAAAAGTACTTCCGCCTCGTTACGCTCTGTTGTTGTCATGGCGCCGTTTCAAACTGTTGACAAGCTTTTGGACTAAAATTTAAAGCGTTTAACTATGTACTATAAGTGTATTAACTTATGGTTTGATACTCTGAGCACTTAGACAATTTAAAATTACCGTACAAACTGGGAAGCATTGTTAAAAGCGAAATGGCTGAATTTAGGATTTTGGGATTAACTTAATGTTAGCAAACTTAAATACAGGAGCGAAGTTAGCTTACGAATGCTAACTCTAATTAGCATTAGATATCTAGCATTATTTAGTACTTCGACAGAACTTTGGACTCGTCTTCATTGCAATGACTACACAGATTCCTCCCAGTCAAGAGAGAGACTGGGTTGCTGTAGGTTCAACGCGAAACGCCAACAACATGAGCAATTTGACTTCTGGGAGGTCCCAAACTAAGGTAACCAGCAGTGAAGGAAGTGTCAAATGCCAGGAAATATTTGGCTTTATATTTGATGCATCTATCTGAAATGCGGGCATATGCAGTTTTTGTTTTGTTTTGCTATGTCTGTGTCCACTTAATTCTGATAAATCCGTATCTGTAATTAATGATACCTACCTACACGAAGGTTTTGACTCTATAACGCAATATATACTGTTAAGTAGCGCCATACAGTATTACAGCCTTAAAGCTCAAATTTAGTTTGGAAAATGTAATAAAGGAATGATTCATTTTTCATTTGTTGCATTGGCCTGCAATGGATTCAGCTAATTTTACCAAACAAACTGACCAGAGTTTAAGAGAGATTAACCAAATGGGAGAAATACATGTTGTGGTATGAAAAGCACATGACAGTGGCTATCAAATAAGACTGACTGTTTTCTTCCAAACCGCAGCTATTGTTCAATGAAGTCATCCCTGCAAGTTCCAGCAACCGTGCCACTCGTGTAGGCCCGCCAGCTCCCATTGTAATAGAGAGACTGCTGCCACTCTCAGAGGTGCGTGAGAGTGTGGACAGTACCAGAAGCTCCATCAGCTTCACCGCGCTCTCCGAGGAGAGGCTTCAAGTCGCTGTTAACTTGGCCAAACGAGATCTAAGGCGAAGGCGCCTCGAGATGCTTGCAAAATCCTCCACCGAGCCTCCTCAGGAGGCCTCCCTCTTTGAAACAAGTGATGTGGAATTGCTACAGGTACATTTATTCTATAATAGTTTCCTACCCAAGGAATGATTGCTGCTTTAACCGGGTAAAGACTGAATGGTATCATTCCCTCGTTCTATAGGAGCTTGCAGCCACACCAGGAAAGGCAAAGTCAAAAGCATCCAGTCCGAAAGACACAAGGACCCGACCAGGACCCAAACAGCACACATTCCAGAAACGTCCCCTTTCTTCCCTGCCTCGTGTTGGCCAGTCACCCCCTACCAGAGACCCTGGTCCAAGGGAGGACAGAGGCAAACAAGCACCTTTAAGCCATGAAATCCACAAGCTGCAAAATGAGCTGGAAGTGTACATTCAGAAAGTGGAAGAGCTAGCCAATAGAGGTAACCAACAAGAACAACTTGTTGCTTCAGTTATATCCGTAAATGTGCAGTTTAACTTGAAGTTGTTACTACAGCCCGCTGAACTTAGTATATTTTTTATATGATTTAACATTGCAAAAGGGATGATCATAAATAATATTTTAAACAACAGGGGAAAAAACAGAGGAGCCATTGGAACCTGAAGAGCAAACTAAGTTGGAAATACGCAGACAGAAGCAGGCAGCTCGTTCAGGACGTGTCATTTATGTCCTCCAACAACAGGTATTTAAAGGTCTATTGCCTGGCATTGATGAATAAACTGTCACTGACCTTTTCAGTTGCTCTGCATCTATAAACTCTGTTCTACTGAATTATTTAATAAGGTAAAAGAGATTCAAGAAGAAATAGAGAAACTAAGAAGCCAAAAGATGTGGGACACAAAAAAGGTACGTCTTCAGCAGTGTCAATAATTATAGCTGATAATATTTATATTTATTAATTTACTGATAATGACAGTTCTTTTTTTTTTCAATTGTTTATACAAAAACCAGAGACTTTGAAGAAGCAGCATTGCATTGTTTTTATTTTTCAGCTTCAGTGATGAGAAAAAATTACTCAAATATCTGTTTATCTCTGATTATTTGATTTATTATCTGTTCTTATTTCAGTCCACAGCAATAAACAGGCTTGCAGCTGCCCACCGTGGGGCACTTAGGGCCTTACAGGTTATCATCCACCAGCTTTCAGATTTGTCTCATACCAAGGTGCCCCCTCATTATAAAGAACTCGGCCAGCTCATTCGGCAGCTCTCTTTGTGCTCAGCCAAGGTCGAAGTGGACCAGGGTTCAGCTGTGCCTGAGACAGCCCTCGACATCCTGCAGAAACTAGAGGTGAGGAGTGTATTGTAAAGTAGATGTGTAATATGCAATGTGTGTTATGATACTCCACAATAGACGATTTAAAGTGTAACAATAATTGCTGTATCTAGGGCTTTTCTTCGTATGTAGGACAAATCGCGCCGTGCTCTCATTTTACTTTAATGAGGACAAAATTTAAGGCAAAAAAATACATGACATGAGCCCAACTCCAGCACAGGTTTGGCTAAACAGTACCAAGAAATATTTTACTGTATCTGCTTCTGTTTGCGGGTACCAGATACAACATATAATATGACACCATTTAAAATCCAAGTTTCCTGGATTAATTATATTTCCTGTTATGTGAACCTTATTTCAGGGCAGAATTGTGCAGTTTTTTAAAGTGAATAATCACTCAATTCCTCATAGACTTTGGATGCCGTCCTCCGTAAACAGGAGATGCTTGAAAAGTTGCAAGCCCAAGCATGTCCTCCACGCAGGAAGTCTCCTCAGCGCAGCATGTCACCTACGACTGCACCTAAGGGTCCCAGAACCTTCACTGCTCAAGGACCTCGCAAAGTAACAAATCCCAGAAGAGGTGTCCACGGTGAGCATCTTTTCGTTTTATTTATTAGATAGATAGATAGATAGATAGATAGATAGATAGATAGTAAAATTTCACTGTTGCAGTAGCAATTAGGTTATGTGTGTCTGTTTGTAATACATACAGTATGCACTCAGTAGCTGTATAATTAATCTAACATAATAGCAGTATAATTTCCTACTTTCTGCTGCAGCTCTGAAAGCTGCAGAGATGTTAATTGCATTTATGCTTTTTAAAGGAGGACAAACCACAGAGTCTCCTGTGTATATGTGGAAATTATCCAAGGGCTTTTGTGTGGATGTGTTGGTCCCCCACTGTGCTTAAATGATTGCATCCAGGCAGAAAATTGTTAAGGAGCCACTAAGAAGTGATAAAAAAAAAAATGCAGAACTCTAGCCTTTGGTCTCCTGCTGCTTAGTATTGTGAACAGTTGACTCCTGCTGGCACCTATTAGGCATCTCCTGGAGGAGATGACATGAACATCTACAATGAGCTTTATCTGCACTCTAGATTTCCCTAGAAAAAACTTGTGTTTCATTACTTATCCCACATATCCAAGTGGTTGTCAATAGTTAAAGCTAACGGTATAATTGGCATTCTTGTGAGCCAGCACCTCATTTCAAGCTGATTTACTAAAGGGATGAAGATGAGTTTCTTGTTGTCTAGTTTAGTTTTCATTTACATAGGATTTGGTCAGTTAGGATCAAAACTTAACACATTTTCATTTGTGTCATCAGGCAGAAGAATGGTCTCACAGAAACCCAGACCTACGTCTCACCAACCCACGAACAGAAGAGAGTTGCTGAGGGCTGGCCTGGAGAGAGTCGCCCAGCAGAGGGAGCTGAAGGCACGACCTCCGATACAAACCACTTCCAGGAAAGAACTGGACTCTGAGAGAAGGAAGGCTGACACAATGCAGGTACAAGTCGTACACAAAGCCGTGTACTGAAATGTTACAACATAGAAGAAGTGTAGGCATGGGCACTGCTTATTGCTGTCAAACTGAATTTCCTTTGAGACAAGTAAAATTGTATTGAATTTAATTGAAAGTGCAGAACATTTAGAATATCTCCTGTTCTGATTTCTGATTCTGATCAACCAATTTGAATGTGTTCATGTAAACACTCTTTTATCATTTTTTTCAATGCTTAATCAGAAACAAGATGCAGGCTTCCAGCAGCCAACGGTCTCCTCTCGACTCAGAGTGAACCAGCTCCCTCAAAAAGAGCAGTCTGTGCCCTGGATACCTACATCCCCTCACTCTCCTCCTCCACAGCGGTGAGCCTGTTAACTCTCTCTGTACAGTCAGTGACACATCAGACTTTTTAAAATCAGGACTCTTAGTGCTCAAAATGATTAATATGATTATGTAACAAAGATGATATTGTATTGTCTGAAACTCTGATCAACACAATCTATTGCATCCAGTGTGAATCCTTATATTGTTTTTATTATTCCTGTTGTATACATTCAGTCATGGTGAATTCATGTACAGACATGTACAGAGTCTTTCATTTTTTAGCTCAAATGTGGATGTCAGCAATGTGGATGTCATCTAAAGTAAAATATTAGCTGCTTGACTAATATTTTTGACCCGTTGTAAGATCATAGATTCTTCTTAATTATTATGTCTGCAATGTTACTGGTAAAGTGTAGCACAGAAACAAGTCATTTGAGTTTCAGGTGGACACCACCCACATATGTGTCTAAAAAAAAACCTCTACCAGTCATTTAGAAAAAAAAAAAAGAAAAGAAAAAATAGACAAACCCAGGAGCCCTGGTTTCATCTCTGTTTTTTTGGCTCCGGCAACATCTTTTTTTTTTCTGAGTTATTATTTAATGTGTGAAAACTGTCATGTGTAAATTATATATAAGAGACCTAAGTGTCAAAACAGTATTATGTTTTAATATTTAGTCTCTTCCAGGATTCTCTCCATCTCTTGACTTGCTTAAATTATTTGTATAAATCAGAATTATAAACCACAATCCCCTCTGCTGTTATCTAATCAGATCCCCTCAAAGGGGGAGGCCGGAACCTCGTTGTCTTTTCTCTCCGGTGAAGCCCCCACCGAGCCCTCCGAAGCAGAGGGTGGGTGGCGCTTTGGCGGCAGAGCCAGGCCTGAGCTCGGAAAAGAAGAAACAAGCTCAGAACGAAGCGTTAAGGTGAAGCCCACTCCGACAAATTTTAATCTCTTCCTCTTATCACAGATCTCAGAATGAGGTCTTATCGTTTCAAAGATTTTGCCGCCACCGGAAGATGTTTGTTATTTTTGCTTCACACATGAGATTATCTGACCTGGAAGAAAAGGAATAAAAAAAAAGCCAAATGGATGAAACCTAGGGAGAAGGAATGTTAATGAGTCCTCTCTTTGTGTTCGCAGAGTTATTTCTAACCTTCATGTCAGACCCCACTTGCTGAGTGCCACAGGCAATACTCTGATTCTAATTCAAAGTTAATTCTTTCCAATAAATGAATCTAGGTGGCCACTAGATTGAGACCATTTCTCTTTTTGTGTGATTAATAAGTTGGCCTGTTTTCTGTGCTTATAAGCACCTCATTGATTGAGTGTTTCGCCTCTGTTTAATCAAACCTTAATTACTGTGATTGCACTTTCCCATTAATCAGTGGCTAGCAGTGTGATTTTAAAGATGAGGATTATATTTTTTGAAAGCTTAATTATGCTCGTATTTTTTAATTTATTTATGTTTTTTTTTTTTTTTTTTTTTGCCTCATTTGATGATTACTGGCTCGGTGCAGGAAGGCTTGGTTGGACAAGATGACTATGCAGAGACTGAAAGAGCTCAACCACCTGAGCAGAGAAGAGACCGAACGCATTCAGAGGCTGAGGTACAGTGCATGTGTGATTACAGTTTTCGCTGAATTAATGGATCCGAGGGGATGGATGGTTGAAGGTCATAGTGTGGCTGAATATTAATCCTGTGAAAAAGTAATTTTTATTTCATTTGTACTTGCATTGAAACCTCCGCGGATAATAAATGCTGAAATTTAAAATGCCTGTCTAATGAGCCAAATTAAACTCAGTAGAGGTAAAATATGTATACTGGCTGAACAGTGTTGGAACTCGAGGCCCCTGCTAATGACTGTATAATATAAATGCTGTATTGCAGTGATTATTGTGATATATGCTCATACTGTTTTTCCTGTATGATTAAATTGTCACGTTGGTTATTTAAGAAGAAACATTTCCTGCTGCAAGTAAAGTACCTCTTAAAAAAGCGTCCACAAAATCTGCCTGCCAACCTAAGGCACTAATCCTCACGGTACCTGCTGTACAGACCAGCGCTTTGGGCTCAGAAGCAAACAAGCAGTTACACTGGGAATTACAACACGAGCATTATCTACAGACAAAAGAGCAGAAAATAATGCAGGTTGCAATTACAGCACATGTATTCAATACCAGGGAGAGCACATGTCCCTTCAGAGAAACGCGCATTTCCTAATTAGCCACTAGAGAGTTTAACTTTGAAAGACCGGCAACAGAAAGCAGCAGGAGTAGAGCAGAGGTTGCAGTCAAAACTTTGTCCATAAATGCATCAACTACACTGCAGTCAGTGTGCAAGTTGAAGTTTTTCCAGCAGGTCTCCTATTTTAATTCACTTAAAGCACTCTTTCACGGCTTTAAGTTCGACATGGAAGGAAACCAGGGTAATATTAATTAACAGCTGCTGCAGAACGTCAGGTTTTGTCGGTAGCAGGACAGGATTGTATTGTGACTAAGTATTGTGCCAGGCTCTGTGTTGGTGTTATTCACTTTGACAGTGAAAGAAAGCAGAAACACGTTATGTCTCCAAACAGAGTGCTGATAGTTTGTCAGTTCTCGTGTTGTCTAATTACAGTAAATGTGAATATTTGCACATTTACTGTAATTAATGTTTGGGAACAGAGTCTGAGCACAGAGCCTGATTAATATTTCTGTTTTTGTGTTACCGGTTTGTGAAAGCCTGTTTTGATTATTCATCATTAGGACCTGTGTTGGGGTAGTTACTGAAAAATAAATTCATTATAAAAAGTAATCCATTAAATAGTACTAATAATGCCTTACTTTACTTAGGTACTTGCTGTACCTAAGTACCTTGCTGTGTAAGTGATTAGTTACACTACTAGTTACATTACTTTTGGATTACATCACCTGAGGTGCATAATACCTTAATTGCCAATTATAAAATATAATATAATATAATATAAAATAAATATACTATAAATTAATCTATATGCCTAAATAAGCATGAATCTTTATTATTAAAGACATGCACACAATTTCTTTTATACTCTTTAATTCAAGAAAACATTTCACAGAAAAAATGTGTCCGAATAAGGCTACAGTACTAGCAGTATGCAAAATGTCTCAATAAAATACACCATTTAAATTTTCATTAAATGTCTTTCTATTTAGAGTGTTTCTACTTAGAGGCCATTAGATAAGCATCATCAGACTTAATTTCTTTACAATACAACATGCCTTAAAGGTGGTTGTTTCAACCATTTAGTGTAATCATGAATTTGTTTGAAATAATACTTGTAAATAGTGTGAATGGTTGTTTGTCTCTGTGTTAGCCCTGCAGTAGACTGGTGACCCGTCCAGGGTGTTCCCCACCTCTCGCCCTAAAACAGCTGGGATAGGCTCCAACAGCCCCCGCGACCCTAGTGAGGATAAGTGGCAGTAGAAGATGAGATGAGATAATATCTGTAATTAAAATAAGTCGCTGGCCTTCATGACAATATTAGATGATGATACCAATTCAAGGGAAAACAATATTGAATAAGAAATGTAATTTGAATTGCCAAACTTACCGTAGCTCACTCTTTTACAGCTATTTTTTCCATCTTACTGGACATGCCTAAACAGATCATTTTTCTCAGCAGCATCTTGTCGGTCTGATGATCTTTAGCGGCTGGTTTCATGCCAGCATGTTGCAGGTGCTTGGTCGGGTTAGATTCCCAGCTGTCATCGTGCGAGTGCTGGATTAGACCTTCAACATGTTGCCAGTCCACTAACACGGAGACAACCACACTCACACCTACGGCCAAATTTGAATCGCAACTAGCGTGTCTTTAGAGGGTGGGAGTAAGCCGGGGTACCTGGAGAGAACCCGCGCAGACAATGATTCGAATTAAAGACTCAAAGCTATAGTTGTTTGAATTGAGTTATTTAAATAAGCTTTTACTGTTGGTCCAGAAATTCAGCTCCGTTAATTCATTTGTCACAGAATCCAAGACAGAGTGAGGTTTGTTGTGTGTCTGGAAATACATTTTCCAAGAAAAAGCAATTCAGCCTCAGAACTTCTTCTTTCTGCGACAGCTTGTGATGTGGGTGTGTTTTGGTTAACAGGTTTGAAGTTGTCTCACCAACTCAGTGGGCAGAGAGGGCTGAACAGAAGGCCAGGGAGAGAATTCAGCCCCTTCTGGATGAAGTGCAGGTAGGAAGACGTGCAGTATTTTCTCCTGAAGATGACGTACAGAGTCTATCTCAGCCCATCAAATAAAACATGGGGTGTTTGTGTGATCTCTTATTCTCCTCGTTAAGGTAACTATCCATTTATTTGTGTGTTGTTTTTGTCTTCATGAACCAAATGGGGGTATGGTTCTGTTTCTTTTGACTGTTCACAGCAGGTTGGTGAGTCCACGAACAGGATCAACTCTTCACAAAGGAGTCGTCTGTCTGAGAACGCTGCGGAGAGGGTGAGCTGCAGCAAAGGAGATGAGGCTTCGTCACTGATTACACACCAAGAACCGAATATTTGTGCCTCAGTGTTTTTCATATAGGCTTTATGTTTGTGTTAATATTGTCCTCCGCAGGCGGCAGAGAGTGCCGAACAGCTGAGTGAGGCGCTGTTGGAGGACCTGTTGGAGGATACCGCGCGGGTAACGTGGGCGGCTGAGACCGACAGACAGTTGGAGGGCATGGCTCAGCGTAGGCTGCAGGCCCCCACTCTGGAGAGTATGCTGCTTCGTATGGAGGAGATACAGGTGAGCGCCGCCTCATAGAGGGGCCCACCAGTGAAAGGTCACCGTGGAGCCTGAAAGGTCGCCAGTGATCCGCCGTGGTGGTTATTTATAGTGAGCTGCTCTGACGGCTCTGCTGCTGCCGCTGCTTATTGATGCGAGGTCTAGACTTGACGATTTTGACGATCGGCCTGTTAGATGAGGCTCCCTGTTGGCAGGTTTGTTTATAGGATGTGTTTCTCTGTGTGCGTCTGAGCAGAGGGACCAGGAGGAAGTGAGGAGACGTTTTGCTTCCATCACTTATTCAGACCCTCTTTACTGGGATCAACCACACACAGCAGGTAAAATACTAAATACTTCCACAGTTTAACAAAACACGTCCCCATTTTATCATCTGAAAAACCTAGAAAACATTTACCTGCTATTCCCTGTAGGTGGTGACATTGGTATGACTGACAAGAGCAGCTGAATATTTGCCATTCACACTGTATGCTGTTTCTTCTATCTGCATCTGTCTGCATGCAGTAACATTCACCCTTCCTCTCTTTTGTCTCTGTTCTTGCCAGAGTCCCAGCGTCATGCTCCAGGCTCCAGGCCAGCCTCTCCGCAGCCAATTAGGCTCACGAGGCCAGTGGTGCAACAGACCTCTGCACCCGATATCGTCCTAGAGAAACCTGTTGACACTGGGTGGGTTACAACGTCCTTTCCCTCTCTCTGCACACAGTTCTGTGTCTCGTCTTTTGCCGCTGGCTTGCCTTCATTGCTGTTTTATTCATCTAGAGGAGGAAGTGGAGAAATCTTTGAGAGTGTTCTTTGAATACTAACCGGAACCAGCCATTAGGGTTTGACCTATTTAACTTCATTCCAAATCTTTCGAGCTCAAATTATAGGTCTTATTCTCCATTATCTGTCATCACGGCTCCAGCGCAGTGCTGCTGATGGCGTAAAATAGTTATGTGCCATAGTTTGATTACTCTAAAAGACTCTGGTCAGTATTCATGCACTTTTTATGAGGAAAAAAAAATGTATCGAGTTGCAGTAAAAGGCTCTCTTCTGTTGGTGTGGCTGTGCTGTAGCATCTTTCTCCACAGGAAGTCATTTGTTGCTGGTTTAATTGGGCCCCTAGACTCGGTAAAAAGGAAGTGGTTAATGTTTTTCCAGTGATGCACAGTTTGTGTTTTTTTTCCACATGACGCGTCATCGCCTCATAATCGCTCTTCCTCTGGGAGGCTTTACTCATCCCACAAAACTCACTTGGTGGCTACCGCACTCAGGGCAGAGTCTATTCCTGACTTTCGCAGCAGACTCCACAGAGAGACCCTGTACTGCCCAGGGCTTTAGTCGCTTAAATTAATGAGGAACTTGGAAGGAAGAGAAAAGAAGATTGAGGGACTGGAAGCTGTTGACAGAGACAAGCCAGCAGGATACTTTTGACAAATTCAAGCTGTGACCATTAGCAAAGTAAGGTTGACCAGCACTGAAGTGCCTCAGGTTCTGTTCCCTTAATGGAAACTTTGCCCTGAGGTCCACTATGTCTGTGACTTGTCTTTGAGTCTGTCTTCCTAATGCAACCATCAAAGCTCAAGCTTTTGGCAAACATAACCGGATCCTTCACAGTCAAGTATTTAATGGACCGTACCTCAATAGTTTGTTTTCAAATGTATCCAGCCTTGCAGTTTTTAAACTGTTCTGAAACTCCCCAAATCCCTGTAGCAAAAAAAAAAACCCAGAACTGCCTGCGTCACCTTTATCTTCAGTCCAAATCATAGTGCCTTTAAAAAACTATTGGCACCCCGCTGGATATTTTAATGTTCAGTTTTTGTTAACACGTTAAATCAGAGTGCTAGTAATTGGCCTGTCTTGACATGGCTTTATAGGAAAATATGACTGGGAATTTTTGCAGGCAACCCAGAGAGGGTAATTCTGCTTTTATGCACTGATTTGAAAGTGAAAACTAATCTTCGTAAATTGACTGTGAATAATTAAAAAAATACAGAACACTGTGCAGGCACACTGTGATTTTGTGCGCTGAAACCTAAAAAAATAATCAATGCGGCTGATAAGATTTATGTGTCCATGGCGAGGAGGCCAGACGCAGCCTCTGATTGTCCCCCTTCCCCACTTTCTTGGTTAAAATTGATTGAACCAGTGCAGCAGCATCATCATCAGCGCGTCACACAAATCAATAACGAGATAAAAGAAGCACTCAGCATTATTATAAAGCTTTCGCCTATTTTTGATCCGCCTCTTTGCTCCGCTGTGTGTTTACCGTGTCCTGAGCTGAGTAGTTGTCACCTGTTGGATTTGTTGTGATGGCTCCCACCTGCTGCATCCAGATTCCCAATAACTCTAATGCAATTTTATTTTGAATAGTGCATAGCCAATTAAACAGCGACCTTTTACATTTTTCGTGTTATTGATGTTTTCATGTTTAGTTGTTGTTAATGCACTGAATGACAGTGCTTATAATTAGCTTTTCATGGTATGGATTAATAGCTAAATATGATGGTAGAGGTGATAATTTGACTTATAAATACAAATTATAAAGTCGATATTAATATGAATGTGTGTTAAAGAAGAAAAAGTTGTTTTTATCTGTAGTCTTACACAGTATGTGGAGACGTAGTAATCAAAGTAAAAATGACCAATTAAACCGCTCAGTCACAGCACTGGGCGGCTCTTTACGAGACGTGGTGGCGTTTTATCGTGTTGATTGATGGTTTTAATGAGGACATCTGCAATTTATTGGCCATAATTAGAGGACAGGTTTCTGTTTGCACATTGATTAACAAAATAATCATTTAGAGTGAGAGGGGAATTCAGCGGCATGGAGAGGTGGGAGCTCTGCTCTCTCCAAGCTAGGTCCCAGAATTTATTTATGCGTCCGAGGCTCCTCAGTACGTCTGCCACAATAATCAACAATCTCTGCGAGATACTTATGAAAGTTGCCTGCGTCATATCCAGTGACTCCAAGGTCACTTGCCATACAGTCATTGTACTTATTTGCATATGAAATAGAGTTACCATTGATCCTAATTCATCCACATTGGTCGCATCTTCTCAGTGAAGACGTTGGCCATTCAGCGGTCCACTTGGATAAAGTACTATAACATTATTGTTGGCATAACTTTGTGTATGAAAATAGTCACCGGGATAAGAAACCCGGCAGAAGGTCAGACTTGTCATTCACCTGCCGCCATGACTCCATTCTGCTGATTGGATAAAATAATTATATGCTCAGTGGTTTTTGATTAATTGAAAAGACTCTGGTCACTTTGAGTCAAGTTGCAGTTAAAGTCTTCTTTTGGTTGGTGTTGACACGCTAAAAAAGCAGCAGCGCCTCCCTCCACATTGTTCCTTGCTGGTTCAATTTTGTCTTGCGCTTAATACAAAGGTTAATGTTTTCCTAGCGATGCACAGTCAGTGTTTACCGGAGAAAGTATTGTTGGCATTTGTGCATGAAAACGGTTAACCTATGAAAGACTGTCTCTGGAGAAAGTTAAACCCGTTTGTGAATTCTGCTTCTAGCACAGGGTCTGTTGACAGATCATATTTGTTAGTTCCACAGTGGAGTTATTTTTGTGCAAACAGAAACGTGTTGTCCATCTACAGCAGCAGTTTTTTTCCACAGTTTTTCCCAAGAAGTAATAACGCTGGAAGCAAGGCGTCATTTGTTGGGGGATATAAAGATAGATTGTGTTTATTAGGCACGTTGTTTTGTAAAGGTGACTCCTGGGGGCCAAGAAGTTGCCTCATAAGCTGAACTAAGCTGCTAGGGAGATGAGTTGCCTGCCCGTGTTTCAGACTAAACTGACCCGCGTGTCACATTGTGCGGCGCATAGCAGCAGGGATGAGGCGAAGAAAAGCTTTGATTATCCTGCAGCTTATTAAACCTGCACCAAAACAGAGCCGTGAGTCGAGAACTGCTCGTCAGCCTTCAAGAGTTTCACAGTAGTCACTCATACAGCTGTTGAATTGACATGTGACGTGCTCATTTGCTGCCTGAAGAAAATCAGTGACTTCAGTTCAGCTAAACTCAAGAATAACTTTCGCAAGAATATAAAAGAATATGAAATTATAGAGAGCAACCAGCCGACCCGCTGATTAAATTAAACAACATGATTTTCCAGACAGCGAAATATGTTATTTTGATAAACACTCGAGTAACAGCGGGCGATCACAACTCCACGTCGTCTAGAGGTCGGCTACCAGTTCAGATAATAAATACTTGAACTAATGTGAAGTAAAGTAATTTGAACTCTGGAAGAGGCGAAAAGATAGAGATTTATTGATGCCTCAGAAAAAAGTATGCTGTCCCGTTGCCTATCCAGCAGCTGATTAAGAAAGCTCTTCCATCTATTCTGTTTGTTTTTGCACTGATGCAGGAATCCGTCTGTGTTGACTCTTCTAGTGTCCAGCGTAGCAGATTGGCGAGGTTTATTTTGCAGTTTGAAGTGTTGTCTCAGCCCTGATTAGTTCTCTATATCCACCATTTTTATGCCCGGAGAGAACAGTGTGAGAGAATACACACATTTAACGCACCATAGGAAAAATAAATCTTGTGACAGTGACAGAGCTGCAGTGTGCCGATCACCGGAGGCATCTATGATTGCATAGTTAGTTTTTTTTTTTTTTTTGGCAGCTGTTATGAGGGGCACACAGCAGTATTTTTAGAAGGAAAAAAAAAACAGTCTGATGCGAGCATTTACCTTGAAGTAAAGTATCTTTCTTTTTATTATTTGCAGCTACTCTGGATTTTCTTTGAGTCTCTCAGGGGATGATTAGGAGTCAGAAAGGCCCGTCACAAGAGGGAGAAGAGGGAGCCTGCAGCCGGCTTCCTTATACCATTATTTAACGCTTTCATTGACTGTGAACAGGCCGAATGCACTATTTGGTACAGTTTCCAAAACAACATCTATTATTCTTTACCTGGCCTGTCTTTGTGCCCGTGTCCGCGCGAGTGCTCTCGAACAACCGCTGAGACAGCAGAGTGAGAGATTTCATCTCTCGACACATCAGCGGCACGACTGATAACATTTATGTATCCATGGTGAGGAGCCCAGATGCAGGCCCTGATTGTCCCCCTCTCGGCTAACGTTGACCGGCCCACTCCTGTTTTCATCAGCAGGTCAAACAAATCAATAAAAAGATGAAAGAACCACTCAGAATTATTGTTAAGCTTTCATGTATTTTTTTTTTTCTTTTTACTGTCCGTTTGTTGTCCTCTCAGCTGAGTATTGGTTACCTGTTGGTTTTTGTTGTGATCGCTCCCACCTGCTGCATCTGGATTAACAATAACTCGGATGCATCCTTTATTTTGTGTAGTGCATAGACGAGTAAACAACAAACTACAGTTTCCTCCTCACCAAGTAATCATCCTCCTGTTTCTCAGCGCGCTGATCTTCCCTGCTGCCATGAGGCTTGTCTGAATCACCCCCTACTGTTCCTGAGCCTCTTTCTGGTTTTATCCAACTCCGCTTCGGTTCAGCCTGCGTCCCCTTTGATACACCACATGTGGGACAGTCCTTTGCCAGACACTACATGCCTTTATCCTGTGAAGAGAAATGACATGAGAAAATTGAACTGATTTAACTAATGGCTTATGTTGCTTTTGTGTTTTGGTTTGTGTTCAGGTCAAGTTGTACTTTGGGCAGAAGATGTTTTTTTTTTTTTTAGTTGATCACTGTCTGCACACACTCTCATGAGCATAAGGTTTTACAAAACACATATATTAATGGTTATCATATAGAGCAGAATGGAGTGACACGTTACCACCAACACCTACTTGTAGCGTGTATGCTACTATTTTTCCTCAATGCATGTCACCTTTTCACAAAATCAAGGAGCAAGATTCATTTTGGCCTTGCAGCAGGTTTTTCGAGACCAAATGCCTGAATGTCGTTTGTTCGCAGACGGGCTCATTTTTAAACAAGATTCAAAAAGCCCGGCTGCTGTTCTGACTTTATAAATAGGCAGTGAAGTTGCGGGGGCACTGTGTTATTGTTGCTTTTGTCACGCTGGTCCCCAGACGCACACGCCTGACTGTAAATCGACCCATTTCGGACTGGAAGCAGGGTCGGCTGTGCAGGCACTTTGATATTTATGGCCGCCCCGCCGTTTGTAGCCTCCGTGGTCAACACTGAAACAAGTTCAACTGAAGCCCGGGGAGCACAATACAGAGGCACTTTGCTTGGGAGCTGCGGCAACACTAAATATAGCACCGGGAGCGTCGCTGTAAGAGCCAGACTGATTTGTCCAAGCAGAGAGGATTATAAAGCCAGACCACGGCGATGCCCAGCTGAGCCCATACTCACCAGACAAGGGGCAGTGCGAGAGAGCTGGCCTGCACTGACACCTCTCCTAAATTCATCATCCTCAGACTAGTCCAGTCTGGTCTATCACAGCGCTGCACTCCGGCGTCAATAAACAAGTTTGCCTGATCTCCACAGAAACAGCCCACTTCATATAGGCTGGATGGTCAAGATAATGAAACGGTGTACCTGTTGGACTCACCCCCTTGTGTTTTTCCACAGACACAGTTTCCTGTCTGATAACAGTCTGACAGAAGAGGCATCCAGGGACGAGCAGCAGCCCAGAAAAAACACCTTGTTCCCAGGGCCAGTGGAAAGGAGCAGGGGGACGGTTATCTCCGTGCCAGGCGGCGTGCTGAGAAGCATCCGGCAGTACCGGGAAGACTACGATTCTTACCTGCGTGTTGTCGCTCACAAGGTCGGCAGCTTCAACCCCTGGGCCGTAGCAGACAGGTAAATAACTGACAGTGATTAGAATAGCTAATAAGCTAATAATAAATTAACCCAAAAACTGAGTCAGCTTATGGTTCCAGCTGTAATATGTTACATTGCCTGGCTTATTTCCATCTGTGCAGCTAGTAACATCCAGACGTATTAATTAAGTTTAGACATAAAAACCTAACACATTGTTTGCCACTCCAACCCTGTATTATAAATAACTTTCATGAAGAGTTCCCTCAAACAGCAACTCATTAGCTAGAAATGATCTGACTGATGTTCAGTGATGGATTTGTTCTTTTTTCTTTTATCTGCTACATAAAACCAGAATCATGTCCATGCTGTAACCAGAGCTGAACTGAAACACATTGTCCTTCCTGCTCTGTTTAGTCTCTGGAAATGTTTAACAGACAGCTCGCTGTGAGAGGATCTCGCAGAGTTTGCGTCTCCGGTGTTCACCGCTTTTCCTTTCTGCCACTCATACATTTGCATACTTAACAGAATGCTTAAGTTGGTGCAATGCAGGTTCCCTCTGATCTTCGTCAACGTGCGCATCGAATACGTTCGGGAACCGTATGTTCTGCCTAAACTTTCAAGAGATCTTTTGTCTTAGACGGCTGAAAAAAAAAAACGCTTGTGTCACGGGCTCATTATCAGCAAAGTCAACTTATTCAGAGATGAAACTTTCCCGGAGAAGCCACCCAATTATCTGTCTTTTTAGGAGACAGAAAGAACACATACGTGCGGGCTTGCGCGCCCCCTCTGATATTGTGACAGTGCAGAAACCTCTGTGTGTGTGATGAGATGGTAATGAGCATCAGCCTGGTGCCGCGGTGAAGCCACACCGCCTCGAGGTTCCCATTCATTCTGCCTGCAAACAGATTGATTGCAGCATAAAAGGACTTCGGCACAGTCAAAACAGAGAAAACATACATAGTTGGAGCAATTTTAAGCTCTGTTTGAATTTGTTTGACAGACCTCTTTATAATCAAAACGGAGCAGGGTAATAATTTGGCTGTTCCTAACTCATGCAGTTGGATTCTAGACCCTGTTTCTTTCGGCGTCCGGTGTTCGGAGCAAAAATATTGTTGTTTTGACCCTTTAACGGCTCACGTAGTTCAACAACACGCAACTACTCAGATGGTTTTGTTGCACTGACAACCTGATGATATGACATTTTGAGGGGCTATATGAGAGGTCATTTTCACTCATCCTCTGTGCCCCTGCCTCAGACCCAGATAATGACCGGTACACTGAGATTTAGCTCTGCACGTTGCTGCACCCAGCTCTCTTTAGAGTTACTTCCCACCGTTCTATGCCTTTCAAGACAAGGTGGACAATTTCGGGACAAAACTGCACCTTCTTGGTTTTTGCAGATAATGACACAAGGCTGATGATTCACACTTTCTTTCAAATGTTAGGAAAGGAGCTCAAATGACACGTTGTAAGAAAGCGGCTTTTCACTTTGTCTGTGGAGGTTTTCAGTCGCCCAGGTCACGGCAATCCTTTTGGCATTTCACGTCGTGTCCAAGTCTGTTGTCATGAAGTTTAGTGGCTCAAAGCTTTTGGCAAGAACAATCGTGCCGTCAGTGCTTTGTATTCAGTTTGTGAAGTTAAAAAATTTTGTCAGATGTGATTGTGTTTGTGTTTGATTCAGACCTTTCTGATGAAATTAAAGCTCTAGCACATAGGTCTTCAACAGGGGGTCTGGAGAAATCTTTTGATTGGACATTTTTCTACATATTTTTTAATTTTTACCCAGAATTTTACATTTCTTCAAATACACATTAACATGAATCCAACATATTGTAGTAAAGGGCTACATGGAGGCAGGAGTTGTTTATATCAGGTATATTTATGTGTATGGCAGTTGCACGGCCACAGTTACCTTTGCACATGTTTGAAATAAAAAATGAATACTTGGCTTAATATTGAATGCAAAATGATAATAATACCAATGTATATCTATAAATAGCTGTAGGCCGAGTTTAATATAGAACACATATAGCAGGTAAAACCCCCGTTCTATTACAAAATGCTTGCTTTTAATTGCTGTCCCTTGTTATTTTTCGCAGCCTGGCGGATCAGTTACTGTCGGAGGCTCTAGCCGACGTGGCGGCGGAGTTTCAGGACGTGGTGGAGGAGTACGCTGAGGCCGTCTTCACCTCAGAGTTCCTGAAGCCCACTCAGTCACCTCCTGCCTCGGCTTTGGTCAGCCCATAGTACGCCACAACAACACAGACGGAACAGTTCATTAAAAACCTTTTTTTTTTTTTATCATGAGGTTTATCTCAGTGGGAAGAGCAGTATTTTTCTGACGAGATTCATGTGGAAAATTATTTATTATTTTGAGTGCGGGTATTTCATTTTGAAATCAACTTCTTCAGTGTTTTTATTTATTTTGCTCATAACTAAAAACATGAATTATGTTTTTAGAGATGACTGAGACGCTATATGAATTTATTTTGTTTGGACAGCAGCTTGAGAGGCTGCAGCAGCTGAGATTGTCGAATTGCAGGGGGGACGTCAGTCACGGTGCTCTTTACATTTCGTCTGTACGTGTGATTTAATGCCTCCGGGGGGAGTTAGTTTGGTGTAGATGAGCTTGGAGAGGCCATTACGACATTAGAGAGGATTATAAGATTACTGCCCTCTGTTGAATTTGGTTTAAATCTCCCAGAGGATTACTCACACTTTTTACTTTCACGTTGGAATATGGAAATAAATTAATTGCATACGTGCACCAAAACGATGAAGAAATCCAAAGGGCATCATGTGTTAAATCTGTCGTCACTTGCTCTGTTGCTTTATTGTCTTAATAAAGGCTCCCAATGCAGTAAATTAATTTATTGTTCTATCCCTTTCAGAAAGAGAAAAATATGTGTTTCAAATTGGTTCATTTCCACTTTATAATTTTGTTTTCGATGCAGCTCTTTCTATTTCACTCTCACTGCAAAATACACAGACAGACTGAGACAATGTTTGAGTCCCATGAGATCAACATGAAGCTCGAGCTGTCAGAGCGGAAGGGAAGGGGAGTGGGGGGGGGCATGCAGATGTTGCACTGGCCTGTGGGGACCAGTGACTGACGGGGACACAGTGACTGAATAAATTAGCTCACACTGAATCAGCTGGAACCTACTTTCTCTCCGGCTGGTTTCTGCGTGGGCGTCGGGATACGTGCAGGCTTTCACGGGCAGAAGAACGATGCAGATTTCTCTGACAAATAATGAAGTGGTTTATTTAAAGCGAGGGCCGCGTCGCTGTCTTCGCAGTCGCCGGGTTCAAATGGGAAAACATTGAAGAAAATGAATGATTTGCATTGATTTTGTCACATAAGGAAACATTTTAAATGAATCCGTGATTTAAGAGATGAAGCAGGATGCTTCTTCGTCGCAGGCTCCTCATGGCATCTGAGTGTCAAACTGTGTCGTCAGTGAACCAGAGAACTATGTTGTAGTGTAATGTTTTTCCTTGCGGATGCTGAACTCCGCTGTGATGTCACAAACTCTTTTTTTTTTTTTTTTTTTCCAGGATTAATGCTGTGACCACCGTGCACTCACGTGTTATGGTGAGGGGGGAAAATAACTGCACGCTGTTTTGCACATTATTATAATTTCCAATGATCCGAGGGGATCGACCTTGCCACCAGCCTGCACTGACTCATTATCAGAGCTCGTTTATATGGCTGGTCTGGACGACAGCAACATATGCATGTATATTAAAGGCTGCTCTGTGGCACTTCCTCGTGGTGGTGGTGTGGTCGGTTCTGAAATATTTCCTCCTGCTCGAGTATTCACACCAGATGGACGTGAAATCTTGGGGCTTATTAGTCGTGTTTGTTGTTCTCTGGGGGATATTCTGATGGAGCTGAAGTGGCAGAAGGGACGCTGGCCATCACAGAAAGGCTCCTGTCACAAAAATACTCCTGTTTGTATTTTTCATGTTCATACTATTAGGAGGCTCCATTCGTCATGTCGAGATGTCGTTAAGCACCGCATGGCGGCTTTCTCATCCCGAATTCAGTCACGGCTTTGCTTTGTTGGGATTATTAAGAAATCTCAGAACAGTGTGTTGGCTACAATGTTATTTTCTAAAAAGAAGTGAAGGAATCCCTGTGGAGAGCTAGCGGAAACTAACAAACCTCAAAACACTGATGTGTGCCTGCAGCAGAGTGGATACAGTGGAGTTCTATAGAAGGGTAGAAGGGTTTTTCATCATTTTCTTTTTTCTTTTTTTTTATTACTGCGTGAGATTCAGTTTGGCTCAGAAAAACTAATTTCAGTAGGAGGAGGAGGAGGAGTGGTGTGACCCCGTCCCTTCCCATTACATTACTCATCGGCTCATTCTTCATCACAGTGGGCCTGTAAACAATAACCAACTATCGAGGTAAACCTCAGCTGTTCATTGCTTGTTAAGTGATCAAAGCTCAGTCGTCTCCCGTGTATCATTTGACCATCACGTCTAAAAGGAAAGGAATCAAAAGAGATTTTATCAAACAGTCTTTGATATATTTGATCAAAGAAAAAAATATTAATGCTCAAGATGTGGCAGCACTGTAGTGTAAGAATACTTATTAGTAAAAGGTAGTAACATTAGTAAAAGGTAATTGAATCAGATCTGAGAAATGCAGCGTGATGCACTGGAACAAGTCTGATCCACAGAGGCTCCCCCGGTGAAGCTATAGGACCCAAAGGCCCCCACTTAAAACATCCTGTACCCAGACGACACAGGACACCCTCACAAGACCCGTGTCCATTCTCTGACGAGTCACAACAGCTTTGGAGGCACAAAGGAGTCCTAGACAATATTAGGATGGTGGTCATAATGTTATGCCAGATCGTTATATACACAAATGAGTGCTCATTTTAACCTAGAATTTATACCAGCAGGAAAGCATTGCTTCCCCCAGGGTCTTGCGGTTTGATAGCAAAGACAAAATGGATCAACAACAGAGTGAAGTGTGCACTTAAAGAGCACAAGAGCAGGAGTCTCTGATGTGTGAATCGGTCGAGCACTTACGCACCATCGCAGCTTGAATGTGAAGGGAAAGAGACGCTCTTCTGCCTCACCTTGTGTCGGAGCGCCGTGACGCTCGGGCTGAGGGATATTTAGGAACGGATGGTCATATTTATTAAGTGCGTTCGTCAGTGCATTGGCTCAGCTAAGTTGTAAATTGTGCTTTTCCACCCGCAGAGACGCTGAATTGTTCTCTCAGGAACGGAAACAGCAAATCTGCTCCTTAGGCGCTAAATTCAGTTCGCTCACTGCCAGGTTCTGTGTTTCGTAACTCTTTAATAGGTCCCAGAAAGGCCTTATGCTCGTTATACAGGTCGTGCGTCCGTTTTCCCGAAGCCTCCCTCGGTGGTTACACTTATATAAACACCTTGACTTACATCGATCAGGCATAACATTATGACCACCAAAACAGTTTTGACTCCTCAGATAATGGACATGGACTTTCTGAGGGTCTCCTGTGGTGTCTGGTGACAGGATGTTGTAAGTGGGGGAGTCTTTGGGTCCTATGGGTTGAGGGGAGGGGCCTCTGGATCATCCCACGGATACTTGATCAGTGTGGGATATAGAGAAACGCATTTCTCAGATCTCAATAAATTACCTTTCACTAGTGCAGTACTCTTACACAGCAGTACTGGCACATGTAGAACATTAATACTTTTTCTTTGATCAACTGTATCAAAGACTATTTTATGAAATCTCATTTCATTCCACTTCTTTTAGATTTGAATAAAATGTACAAACTGAGCTTTGACCACTTACTGCTGCCATCAAGGAGCGTCATTGCTATGGGGTGGGGGTGCCTGGTCTGGTCTAGGTGGGTCCAAAATGCCAGGTCCGAAAGTTTCCCAGCAGCACACTGAATTGTCACAAGTTGGTGAATGGTAACTTAATGTTGATTTATTTAGGTATACATGCCTAGGAAAAACGAACACCTCGCTTTCCTAATTTTCAGTAAAACAATTCTTCTCGACTCTTGAACCATGAGCTGTGGGGAGGCTGCAGCATTTTCTGTTGTGTCCTCAACGACACAGAGAGAATCCTTCTCACGAAAGAAATTCATTCAAATTCAATTAGCCCCTTTTCCTCACTCGGATCCCATCAGTGCAGCCGTTTGGTGTAATCAGTGCTATCTGTCTTGCTGGCTTCTTGGCCTTAAGGCTTTTTCCTTTTAGTTTTTCCTCACTGGCATGCTCGCTTTTCTAGACCATAGTGTTTATTGTCAGTGGCTCCCGTGATAAATACAAATTGTGCTGTGTTTGTGTGTGTGTGTGTATTCCATGTAGCATGTCCAGGCTCTCAGATTCCAGGGTGATGCTTCGGCCACAGGCATTTTCTTCTATCGATGGTGATTTGTGTGGTGGTGGCTGCTGCCAAACGACGCTGCGCCCAGGCCGCCCCTATGGGGCTGCGAGCGATAAACGCAGCAGGTGTCACCAGGACCACTTCACACATACGTTGCATTGTGTGCCGCGAGACGCAGCTAAGAGACCTATTTTCATCCCAACCTTGCGAGTGACTTAAGGATGAATTAGAGGCACCCATAGGGTAAAGCATCTGTCAGATTAAACCAAAATCTCACAATTTAGAGGATTTAAAGCTGAGGGGACATGAATAATAAATGCTTATCCCTGGAGAGCAAAAAGAGGAGAAGACTGCATGCTTGTGCAGAGGGCTTCGCTTTGATTTTCATTTCGAGACACTCCTTGTGAAAACCCAAACATCTCCTCTTCTGCCTGGGTGACTGCCCCTATTACATGGCCGTGGTGGCACCTGCTGCTTCAGTGACGGATGGCTGACAGAGGTGGCGACTCTCAACATCCTCTTGCACCGGTCTTGCCTTCTAGTCTTCCTCTTCATAACTAACACTCTCCATGTCCTCCCTCAGATACACAGCCACACCCATACAACAAAACATACGCAACTCCCAGAGATCAGAATGAATTTCGACATCTTTGTTTGTTCCCTGTATTTTTTATTTTTAGGTTTTTTGTGTTTTTGTGCGTCTTTTCTTACAGTAGACGGAGGAAAATCACACCCCAGACGCGGCAACCAATACGTCTAATGGTCTGCTCAGACTTGTAAATGATCCAATCAACGCTTTTTAAACAGTTTAGCTTAACTAAATGCGTCTGGCCAATGACAACCCATTTGTCCTCTCTTCAGATGTTTGCTGAGATGTTAGGAAGCGCAGCGAACTGCCCCCCTCCCCCCTTTTCCCTCTTAATTAAGGACGCCTCTTCTCGAGTGTTTTGCAAACTCTGAAGGCGGTGGGTCTGGAGGAGGACGGAGCCGCCGCAGCCGCGGACGTGCGCGCACCGCTGGAGGCAGTCGAGCTGCAGACCGGAGCCTGTTCGGAGCAACTCTGGCTGATGTTAGCGGCGGAGAAGAGAGAGACAGAGAGAGAGAGAAAGAGAGAGAGAGAGAGAGAGAGAGGGGACGAGAGAGCTGGGTGGGCATGACATGTGAGCCAAGTCTGCACAGATAGGTAGGCTACGCAACACATACCCAAAGTATGTCTGCGGCAAGGGCGCGTAGACGCTCAGAGGGACTTGACACAGGTAAATGAATGAGAGCACAGCTGCGGGATTTTTTTTTTTTTTGAAATTTTTTATTTTTTTATTTTTTCCATTTATCCCTTTGCTCGCTGAGAGGAGAGAGCTGCTCCCAGTGCCCGCGTCACCCCGGTTCATCCTGGTAAGGTGCAGCAGTCAGGAGGAGAAGGACGCAGGAAGAAGAGCCTCTGTCTAATTAACTGTCCGACACGGCGTTGCAGAATACCGCGGCGGCTTCGCTTTGAGTGGACGCGGGGGGGCGGACGCGCGGGAGAGGACACTATGTCAAAGGAGACCAGGGTAAAAGGTAAGCGGACGCTGGGGAGCATGCACGGCGCGGCGCGGCGCGGCGCGACGCGGCGCTAACAGGTAGAAACCCGCCACTCATGCCGCTGGATGTTGGCACGCACGGCTGCATGAATGGAGGCGATCCGGAGGAATGCGCGACAGTCAAAACAGACTCGTGCATGCCAAGCAGCCCTGTCCTCAGGTTGAGTGATGAGTCAGTCATGCAGCCTGTATGTATGTATGTATGTATGCGTCTGTGTCAGATTGCGTGACGCTGCGGGGTCAAATATGGAAAGAGGCTGATCGTCCAGATAGAGTCAGGTGAGGTGATGCTGACCTACAGACGCTGACGGTCAACTGCCTCCTCCTGTCACAGATATTACTACTGTACGTCCGACCCTGTCCCCACAGCAGCCTTGCGTGGGGGCGGGGGCACTATTTTTGGTCACAGCTATTAAAAAATCAGGATGTGAGCATAAAGAAGAAAACTTCGCGTGATATATTCCCCAAACCTAGAAATGGACGGTAAGTTAGAACTCGATCATCCAAAAAGCGGGGAGAAAAAGCAAACTCACGGAGTCGTCCAGAGGATTGCTAATAATAACAGCAGGCAGGTATTCATGCAGCTCATTTGATTGTTAAATGGGACGAGAGGAATGTGAAAGGGCACTGGCAGGACAGCTTCAGCAGAAGCCTCCGAAGCCCTGACATTTCTGAGGCATGCAAGGTTCATTGTTGCAGGTTGAAAATGATTTCTCAGGTGTGTCACCTGTTTGAATTGTGGTCTTTGAACTAATCTGCAAGTCCTTAATATTAGGGCACCTTTCGAAATCACATGCATCTTATGATGATACATCTGACAGCCCTAATTCTCTGTAGACAGGGAAGTGCAGGGTCGCAGGTTGTCCAGCTACTGACACATACACACCTTCCATCCGATCTTCTGCCTTGCTGTAAAGCCACTGAGCAAGTCATTTCTCTATCTATGTTCTTTGTTTGGTCTCTGGGCTCCTAACAGGACTGAAGATCTTCCCATGAGGATCACTAAAAACGTCAGACCACTAATACTCCAAGTGTTAGGGTTAGAGTAGTCAATATAGAGGGGATTTTATTCACCGTGGTCCATGACTTTTGAATATTGCTGCCTTGGATTTGAACTAACACCACAGGATATGAAAAGACATTGACATCCAAAGGAGAACATCTGTAAAATAACACAAAGAAAGTATTTCCCATTTTGTCTACAAGCTGATTCGAATGAAGCGATCAGGAGTGACATCAACCCTTTAAGCTCTGGGTTTCTCTCTTAAAGTCCTCACAAAAAGGACTCGTTTCATACTGTTAATATGCACATGAGATGCACATTAAAAAACAATAGAAAATCCAGGGTTTCTGCATGAATTTACACATGTAATCCAATCTTTTCCAAGAAGAATATTTTTTAACGGGGAACGCTGCCGATTTCTGTCTTGAGTCAAAAGCTTTTTGAGTCTCCAGAGGGACGTCCTTGAAATCTGATAACCTGCCCTGAATGATGCCACTTGGAATAAACACGATGATGAAGAGCCTGCATGAATTTTGACTCTAATTTCTAGAAATGAGATGGATGAACTTTTAAAGAAACACTGGAACTTGAAATGAGCACATTTTAACAGACACTGGCAGCGCCGCCGATTCAGCGTGAAAATCAACAAAGATGAGCCTTTTCATCCTTACAGCTAGGCAACGATATCTGGGTCACAGCTTATGAAGAGTTTAGTGTGCGGAGCTTCCCAATCTGTGTAAATCAAAGCGTAGCTACATACATAAAACCGTCAGGTGCAGCCTCTCAGGCCGCAGAGAGTTTGTGTACTCCAGAGATCAAGCGAACGGTCCTGTTTTTAGTCGAGAGTATCTCAGAAGACAAATTAGCTTGTCTGGATGCATGGGAAAACAATTTTTTTTTTTTATCTGAACAGCTGCAGCTGGATTTCTTCTCCGGTAAATCTTAATGATATTGCTTTGAGCCTCACCGTAAAACTCACTTGTTAATGGGAGCTACACCGCGAGGCCCTATATTACCTCAGCTGAGCTTTATAAAACCACGAGAGCCCTACGATGCTCCGGCAGTCCGGTGGCAGATTGATGGCAATGTGCAGCTCGCTCGGGGGTTATTGTTAGCGCAGCCATATATTAAACATGCAAGGTATCTGTTTTCATTAAATATCGCTTGACCTCGGCGCACAGTGTTAATTGGGAAGCAGGGCAGTCCTTACAGTCCTGACAATATTGCCACTATCTTTTAATTTCGCAACTTTCATGTATGCAGATTTTATCTTGGCCACTTTCAATTACTGTGAGCGCTTCAGGAGACCCTACGCTTCTTCAATTCTGCTCTAAGCTCTCTTCGCTCCTGTTTCACTTGAGAGCAAAACTCTGCATTATCGTCCAAGGGAGGAGCCGTGGCATAAAAAGGCGTGGATAATATGGATATGCTCTATATTTCATCATTAAAGTGCTGCACCCAGTGTTGATCTAAGCTTTTCAGTTTGCAGAGGCTTTTTTTTCCTCCAAGCTTCTGCAGACGCATGGCCTCATGCCCGGATTCGCTGACTGTCTATCAAAACAGAAGAGAGCCCCGGTTTTAATCATCCAAATACTGAAAGATAATTTGAGCTCTGTAATAAGGATTTAGGAATTGCGAGAGCCGCGCTGAGTGATGCTTCAGTCCATCCTCAAACTAAAGCAGGTGTGACTCAGAGTTTGAAGGACTCTAATGGATTTGGAGGATGCTGTGTTTTTAGCCGCGTTTTAGTGGCTTGACTCTGAAATATCTCAGTAATCGCCAGATGGTTTGGCATGACATTTTGTCCAGATGTCTCCACGTGACGGTCTTGGTTTTGACTTTTTGGCACCACCTTAAGGTCGGCGTTTTGATTTGTCCATTACCGCTGTTTACGAAACAGGATGGAACATGGTGTGATGCGTATTCACACCCATCCATCTTAATCTTTTTACTGAAGAGCCCCACAAATCAGTTTGGATTTTTATCATCTTTTGGATCCATAATTCCAACAGCAGGTGTGGAAATCCACGCCTGTCTCCGTCTCCTCGAGGCTACTTCCAGCCTGCTGGGCGAGCTGCAGCTTGGAGCCAGACAGGTGCTGGTGCCAAACGGCCATTAAGAAATTTTGCTTTTCTTAATCATCCTCGGCCATCTTCACCCCCCACCCCGGCAACGTTGAACGAGTCCCCGCTGTTTGTCCTTTGTTTGACTTTCTTCACTATTCCCAGCCTCAGTGTGACGTGAACAAGCTCTGAGCATTTTCTGTTCCTCACAGTTGATGCAACTGGACCAGTCTGGAGGACATTTCTTCCAACTGCTGTCCACAATTTCTACAATAGATTTAACGCTTTACTGTCAGCTTACTCATTCTCATCACTCACTTTAAGACATGATGCTGTATTGTACTGCAGGAGCTCACTGTGTTCCTACTATGTTCCTACTGGCAAACTGTCCCCAGACAACCTGTTTAGCAAACAGCATCACTGTGTTCTCTGAATTCAGCAGAGGCGTGCGCTAATGCATTCAGCCCGTGACCTCAGTTATTGTATTTGATCATACAAAATAGTGTTAATTTAAATTTAATAGCTGTTTGTCATTGAGAGACACAGTGGGCTTGTGTCAGGGAGCAGCTATTCACCGCGCACGCAGCAGCTGGGCCGCCGCTATTTGAGGGTCAGAGACGTGGAGGAGGCAGGGGACCGGCTCACCTGGAGTCCGGCTGTAGTCTGCTCGGTGTCAGTCACAGCCGGGCGAGGACGGGAATAATGCTTTCAGTTTTGGCCTCCAGTGAATCATGAACTCTAAAAACAGGCTCTTTGATTGAATAATCACTCAGCTCTCTCATGCAACTATTAACGAAATCACACATTTTAAAAAAATCTTCCTACCAACGGGGAGCAAATGGTTTAAGTAAGTTCATACCAGTTTGGGTTTCTGGCAATTTCCATTCCTTTGCTGATTAAAGCCTCAGTTGAACTATCAACCGCACTGATGAGTAGTTTTTAGAAACGGTCCATAATAGATCTGAAGTGATTTGATGATTAACTGATAAACTGATCAAAAACAGTTGCAATTTTGCTCATCTGCATGCTATCTTTCAAACCAAAACTGCAAAATATTCACTGGTCCCTGCTTCTTAAATATGAATCTTGGCCACTTTTCTTCGCCTCGTTTGAGAATAAACTGAAAACCTTCATGTTTTGCTCAGTCTGTCCGACAATGCAAGGCACATTGGAGGCATCATCATCCACTTAAACATTTTCCGGCATTTCATAGGCCAAAACATTTACAGGCCAATCCATAAAACAATTTCCAGATGAATCAATAATGAAGGTGATTGTTTGTCACAGCCTTTTTCCGTAGAACAGTGCAGGGTGGAAGCTTCATTATGAGACAGTACGATTATGGTTGCTGTTAGTTCAGATGGACCCGGCGTACACCAGTGAAAATGAACAATGTGAAGCATTCAGCACTTCAGTGTAAGATATTTTTCTCAGGAGATGGTGTAGACCAAAAGTACAGCTAAAAAAAAAAAAAAGTAAGTAAATATTGAATAGACCTCTTCATGGCCTATGTCAAAACGTCACAACGTTACCTGGAGGCAAAATAGAGGGAAGCTAGAGAAAAACACAGTCACAGTCAACCGGGAAAATGTCGTCTTGATGTATTCTTGAGAAAAAAGGTAACTTGAAGTTTTATCGCATACCAGCCGCTGCCAGTTGTAGACGACTTAGTTTGAACGTTATTATAAGAAAGGATTGGAGTAAGACAATCATCAACAACGCTTGCAACGCACATCTGATATCAGGTAAGATTAATATGTAATGAATCATCAGTTTTACCCTGAATAACATTATGGCTTAGACCAAATTGTGGCTGAAATTACGTTAAGCTAATCGTTATTTGGTTGATTCTTGTTACGGGTTAATGCTAATGCTAGCCACTAGGCTAGCTAACGCAACATTAGTCAACTTTTGAAAATAACACTGGGGAGTGAGTGTATTAATATATTCTCTAAAATATATGTTTTCCTTGTCTATTCCAACCAAAACAATTTGTTGAAATGTGCTTACCATTTAGAGGCCATAGTGCTTGAGAACTTTTTGCCTCCAGCTAAGCCTCGCTCCTCAAAATGCATGAAATTGTTTACGAGCTATGGAGGGCTCTATAAAACTGCTGCACACTTAAATAGGCATTTGCTGAAAAGGTTAAATGTAACTTTTTTCCTTTCATTTTATGTCCTTTAATATTTGTTAAGAATGATATTGTTGCCTTGTCGTGCAGGGTAGCAGGGACCGCTTTGCTCTCGGGTGTTTGCTAACAAATGTTTGCTACCATTTCTAACGTAAACCTCTTCATCTTTGAGCTGGACATATACAGTATGTGTCCCTTGCTGCACAGGCAGACACAAGGTGTTAGCTATAATATTTAACACCCAGTCATAGGGTGACAGTCCATTAACAGTCAATCTGCATAGTCTTTATGTAGACTAATCGCAACCAGGAAGGTGATCGACTTAAGATTTTTGAAGAGCGATCAATCTCCTCTGTGTCTTTCATTGACTGGATTCGATTGATTTTAACTTTGTGATGAAATGAGGTTTAATTAAATAACAAAGCAGGTTTTTAATAGCTTTTTCCAGCCCACATAGAAGGGACCAGGCTTCATGGTTCACCTTATGGTGTTCAACGAGGCAGGACATAAACAGACTCAGCAGACTTCCTTTAATTTTAAGTCCTTTTCTATCTTATATATATATTTTGGGGCGGGTGCATGTCATTCTCACTCAATTTTCCATCTCTTCTGGGGCATGTTGAGATGAGGGGACAGAGTCTCTTCCTCCTCCTTCTCTATACACGGGAAGACATTATTGGATGTCCTCCATACGCTGTGGACGTCGCCCTCCGATGACGTCCAATATTCAATTCAGAAGTGGTTTGCACCGTCGGAGAGCTCTCCTGCCCTTCCTCTTCCTCTAGTAGCTCTTTTGGTGCAGTTAGTTGTGTTCCTGGAATATTAAATGCTGCTAATTATAATATGAGGAGTTTGGCACTAATGTAGCTTACAGACCACCATCTGTGGTGGAGAGGAGAGAGGGCAAGAAAGCACAGGCGAAAAGAAATTAGCTGTGGATGGTAGCAACTGATCCAAATCAGATAAGGTCTGTGATGAAGAGGTATTCCTCATATGGGGCCACCCTGGCTGCTGAGGCCTTGCTCCTTATATTGTCAAGTTCACACTGAACCAATTTCACATTCAAACTTTAAACACTCATCTTTCCTGCATAAAAGTCCAGGATGTTGACCTCATGGCGAGAAGACTGAATTGGTGACTGTGGATTTTTTTCTATGTGCTTCTGTCTATTACAAGATTAATTTGAATATTGTGTTTATATGAATAGACCTTATACAATGATATATTGTAGTATAAAGTGCATTTAAAAGTACATTTAAAATAATTAAGTTTATTGCAGTGAAATATGTTCAGTTCTTTACCCAACATGAAATTTTTCATGCATATAAAACCAAATTTCTTCCATTGTTAGATTAGATTAGATTATTAGCATGTTGCTATGTCTTTAAAAACCCTTAAATATGAAGGTAGAGCTTACAAACAGTGGATGCTTTGTTGATCTGTTCATGAGTGGACTTCCTTCCGCAGAATCTTTGTTGTGTTGTAATAGCCTCATAACATTTATAATTTATGCATCCATTATTCCACTGGATGTCCTTCTCAGGTCAATGCAAACAGCAAAATCATGTAACTAATTAGGACAATCAGGGCAATCACAGCGACCTCCTCTAAAAGGCGATATAGCCAAGCCCTCCAGGGACCTGGGTGCACATGCAGTAACTCAAAATTTATATCAAATGTGTCCCCTAACCAATGAATTCCCTCCCTCCAGCATTTAGCACTTTTGTTTCTGGCTGCCTCTTGCTGTTTATCAAGAGGGTCCAGGTGCAGTCTCAGCTAATGCACATATGTAACTTCTATTCTGCGAGTGGTGTACGCTTTTCATAACCAGCAGAGAAGATGGATAAGGATGGATATTTTCTTTCTGCAGTAAAGTGCCCGTTCGGTCACCAGAATAAGTGTTCTGATTTCACACGTGGGTCAGCAGTATAGAAAAATACAAGAGTCCATGTGACACTTTTTTTTTTTTTTTTTTTTTGACAATACATAAGAACCGAACAATAGCAGTGGAGCAGCACTTTGTGACATCCCTGTGCGTCAGTACATTTTTAGGAAGTACTTGAGTTTGATATTTCCCCTCCAGAAGATTTATAATCCACTTTGTTTCAGAATTTATTATACCCGTACCACTCTTTTCATGCTGCTTTGAGCACGGTTTTGGAGAGAAAAAAAAAAAAAAAGGCTTATGTTACATCCTGTGAGATTTATGGAAATGACAACACCTTTCTGTGAAAGCCACCTGTCTGGCAATTCAGCCGCAATTAAAGCCAGGTGCACGATGAATCCCCAGGTGATATGAGTGAAGTGCAACCCCCACCCTTCAAACTTTAGGATTTAATGAAGCAAAGATTAAATACTGTGTATGACGCCTGAGGTTAAAGAGTTCAGTTACTGCTTACCTTAGATAACCTCTTAAAAATGTTGAATATTGTTATATTGTTGCTTATGTTCTAGATATTTCATTAATATCAGTATTTCTATCTTATCTTTTCACACAGTTGGAGGTAGCTGTGTAGCCTGAGGTTTGTTGTTACCGTACTGTAACAAATTTGTGAAGGCATATAGAGAAGAATAATAGATTTCAGAATTAATCTTTTCAAGAGCTACACCTGATCTATTTCTGACTGTTCAGACTATAATTTCCTCTTCAGTAGCTGCTTCCCAATTATCTGCCCTACATTATAGTACCGCAGGTTAATGTATCTCTGCTGAATTTCCCCTAATGTATCTGGCTGTGCGCTGAAATCAGTGGAAAAATACCCTACAGATTAATAAATAATAGGGTTTGTTTTAAGCAAACAGCCTGAGTCGTAGAGTGGAAGATTTTCTCCCACTGTGAGTATCATGTAACATATGAGTCATGCTGTCAGGCTGAAAGATGTTCTTTGCTCATTCCTTATTATTATGCTGTTAACTTTTGCTTTTTTCATCTATAAATGCAGTCTGGGCACATCTGCAGCAAATCGCAACAACAAATAGAGCCGCATATTTGTTTGATTCGATGCATTTCCATTCCAGTCCTGTTTGTTGGTTAGACTTGTTAACGCTTCTCTTCTACACTGTGTCCTTTTGAAAAATGTCACATTCTTATACGTGTGCAGCATATGCTTCCCTTTAACGCTACCGAATTAAAGCAGGGAGACCTAATTTGCACTGTCAGATAAATACCAGACCACTTTTGTGTTTGCAAACGAGATGACGTTCTTTGATGGGCGGGGCTTAGCTGGAGGCAGAACAGTCCACAAGATTGGCAAAATTGATGAATTGATGAATGAACATGCCAGCAACCTCTACCATATCTGACAACAACAATACATAGCCTGGCCAATCCTGACCGTATCACCTGACTTTGCTAATGAGATCATTTCTACCACAAGAGGGCGCTGTAAGCTACTGTCATACAGAGCCGTATATTAGAGAGTCTGAGCTATTCCGCTATGCTGATTGGTTCTGAGCTGGTCACGTGTTTCTTGGCCGCGACGTTAGATACATCTAACCAATATTCACCCATAGAGAAGTGGCAGTAACGAAGAATAAAATTGAATTAAAAGGTAAAACATGGATGAAGAAAACACGGGGGAAACTCCACCGTTTCCCCAGTGGAAAAAAACGGAGAAAGTTATGGGAGCAGAAGATTTAAAGGAAGAACTGGATGTCAACTGATTTCTATATATTATGTGAGGTAAATGTCAATTTCTCTTCTGTTAAGATTTTATATAGAAAAAATTAAAGTCCAAAAATTGTTCAACACAGTTGAAGCTAACCAAGCCTTATGCTAGCTAGTTATCTAGACTAAAGGCTTCGAAAAATAACAGCTACCGTCATATATACTGTGAAACCCATGTGTACATGTAATTTATGTCCAGGTAGATAGACAAATTTAACTGATACGTAAGTTTCCCTCGGTTACTACTAAGTTTTTTTTATGGCTAGCGTGCTAATGTTATAATTATAATACTCAATAACAGTAAGATTATTTTCATTTTCACCATTTCTGAGTATTTTAAAACTTTTAACTGCAATAGATGAACACAGGATAGACTGAGGAGAAGGTAAACATGGCTCCATGACTGACGAGGCACTTGGGCTACAAAGCATTTTACAGGCTAATTTAAAATATTTAAAGTAAGTAGACGCTGGGATATTTAAGTGAGGGCCTTTTAAATATTGACAGACGTTGGCAATAACATTTATAGGCCCGTTAATGGTGAAAATAAGCGATTTATTTCGACATAGCACATCCGGCCCACAGAGTTACACCGTCTTCCCTCCGAGGTATCAAACATGGCGTCCATGATTTGAGTTGGCCAGACTCTCTCTAATGTGCGGCTCTGCTGTCAAACCTTGCTGGAACACTTTAATGGAATTGAGCCATAATGGCAACCACGTCAAATTGTCCAAGCAGCTTACCATTTGAAGGTGTTTACTGACCATCAACCCTGTGCATATTCAACATCCTGCAGATGTGCATGTGTTTGATATTTGGTGTTTGCTTCTGGCCCCCTGATAAAAGCAAGTCCATTATTCACTTCTTCCTCTTGGCTCTGTTTTGATGTCTTATGCTAAATGCTAGAGGATATCTGTTTCTATCGGCTGAGCGGATTGTATGGAGCAGGTTTGTTTTGACAGCAGCTCCACACGGGAGCTGATAAAAATGTATTTATAAAAGAACACCTTTAAAATAGTGAGATAAAGGCAGGGTCACCGAACGCCTTAAAATGCACCTGTCTGAAATCGATTGGTCAGATGTTTTAGTAGGAAGCGCAGCGCTGCTACAACATGCACGTCACAAAGTTAGAGAACCTTACCTGCATACAAACAGGTAGAGCAGGTACAACTTGTGATTGCAATGGAGCAGCTTGAGTAATGGACGCTGCCGGACGACCGTTTCAACCAGCTGCAGGCTTCTGTTTAAACGTCACAGCAAGTAGATAATGGAAAGGAAGAGATGAAAGAAGGACGGGATGAATCACGAGCAACCTTGCGCTGTGTTCCTGCTCTGAAGTAAAGCTTTTTTAGATACTTACAGGTTTCCTTTGAACACAGCCCAGTGAAGTGCTGGGCTTCACTCCCTCTCTTTTCCATAACTTGTATGTTCAGTTTCAAAAGACGTGCTGTTTGGGGTTTGCATCCTTTGATTTTGCAGACAAAAGCAATGTGATCAGAGTGACTGATGAATTATCAAGTGCGTTTTTTTTTTTTTTTTTTTTTTTGGTCAGGGATTTTGTTTGAACACTGAAACTGAATTTCAGCATGTCCATTTAATGAGGAGGACGCCTTGAATCTAGTTTGTGAAATGTAGATTGATATACCGCTGGAAAATGCGTTTCACTCCTCTATTAAAACTAATAATTCAACACTTCAATTGGAAGTGAAGAGAGCAAGCGATAATCATAATCCGACTACCATGGAGAGGAAACATTCTTGTAAATGATCAAAGCAACATATTTATGAACTACTCCAGCGTCAGCAGGAGGTTGTTGGGGTGGATAGGGGGTGAACAAAACATGCAACTTTCACAGCAGAGGTTTTGTTGTCTAAACTTAACCAAACTTTCTTTGTTTGGATGCAACAGACAACCAACTTTAGTGTTTGACCCAGGTTAGGTTAATACTATGATTTTATGAAATGTAAATTCGTATGTTGTGGCTCCACTCACTGTGAACCTTTTCTTTCATAAGCCGGACTACAGTTATTCTCTAACCTTTAACGAAATATCACATCTAAGTTTGTCCCTTTCACAATTTATGCTTTTGCAGTTTAGTTGTATAGTTATAGTCAATTCAACATTACATTCCCATTCAAAATTAAGGAGACTGGGTTAATCTTGACCAGTATTTAAATGGCAGCACATGTAACAGCTAACAAATATGTATTTTTCCTCCAATACCTGCAAAATCAAGGCCATTACCCCCAACCTCAAATGTAGATTTAGTGAAAAAATTAACATACTAAACCAAATTGGTGAACATTATTGCTTAATATCTGCTTGTTAGTATTCTCATTGGCAGCCTTGTGGTATAAAGCACTACTGTTGCACGGTGAGAGCTGCTAGCATGGCTGTAAATAAGTCCTATGGTTTGTTACTTAGCATGACATGAGATTGTCATGTATAGGACATTGTGACTGTGTCAAATTCTTATTGGGAAACTGTAAAGTTCTTTCAGTTTGTTTCCAGCCTTCATAGAGAGCTTTCATTTTAAAGTGGTGCTGTTAATTATTAAACACCACCGAGATGTGAGATTAGAGTCTAATTCGAGCAATACTGATTTCCAATACTCTGTTTAGCAAAACAACCTTAAGCCTTTTCCTTGTAAAGAATGAGTTACACACATGGAAGAGGACTCTCCTGTCTCTGTAATTCTCTGCAGCATGAATAAACACAGCCATCTGCAGTTTCCAGCAAATACTATGTAAATGAGGAACTTTTTGTCATAAAAAAAATGACTTACAAATACCTGCTGGGTTCCTGACATCCAGAAAGGTGCACATATATACCCTGTTGCAGTTTGCTTGATCATAATCTGTAGTTCTTTCAAGCTCTATTCACCCTATCTGTTGAGATATAGTGTACAGAAAATGCCCCGCAGGGACCTACAGCAACCATTTCCATTACCCAGTGGGGAAGGCATTCCACGACGATAGGTGCACATGAGGCGTGATGCTTCAGTTGCCCAAGCCATTGGTTAGGTTGCCTTAAGTGTCTGACAACCTCCAGGGGTCCGGTGACATCTGGTTTATATACAGTAGACTGGTATCAGTGCCAGAAGTATATCCATTAAATAAAAACGCTACTTTACAAAACACTCCGAGCCCCTCATGAGGTGACTGACAGTGTATCCGGAGCACTCGACACATCAAATCCCACGATGGAGAAAGCTGTTTGTTAGTAGTTTACTGTGGCAGCTGTGCTTGGTGTAGCAGGATCATAAGTGTTTTTATTTTTCAGAGTAGTTCCTTTGCTGTGCACCCAATCAGCTCCTCATCACGCTCAGCGTGAGCTCTGAGTGCTCACAGGAGCTCTCGACACAACTGTGGCGCACAGGGACCCCCCTCCACCCATAGCCATATGCCATCAGGATGTCTCTTTCAGACGTTCAGTGGACGGTCAAGTAGAAGTCAGCGAGGACAGGGACGGATAAGTTGAGGTCTCACATAGGGCCTGACATTGGCAGCCGCACAGTCATGTATCAGAATTAAAATCAGAATTACTTTATTGATCCCAGGGAGGAAATTACTCTTTGTTACAGCAGAGCAAAGAGCAATGTAGGCAATAAGAATAAGTAAGAGTAAGTAGACAATTACAGTAAGAATACATGCATCAGTGTAAAAAAAATATAAGAAATATATATAATAATATGTATAAATGAACCTGTGTTCCGAGTTGTTGCTCTATAATAACATTGGATATGGGGTATTGCACAGCTGGAAATTATTGCACATGGTGAGTCCAGAGTCTAATAATATATAAGGAAATATATGTCTCATTTTCGCCCTTTCAGCTCAGTTTTTGGTGTCTTCATTTCCAAAGACAGCAGAATTTCATTTCCATTTAATGAGGAGGAGGCCTTGACATGTAGTTTGTGAAATTTAGATTGGTATATCGCTTGATAATACTTTGCTAGTACTGTTTCATTCCCTTATTAAGGCTGATAATTCAGCACTTTAATTGGAAGTGATGAGAACAAGGGAATATTTGTGAGTTGGTACAACATAATCAGACTACCCTTGAGAGGAAACGTTCTTTTAAATGATTGAAGTGACATATTTATGAACTACTCCAGCGTCAGTAGGAGGTTGTTGGGGTGGATGGGAGGGTGAACAAAACATGCAACTTTCACAGTAGAGGCTTTGTTGTCTAAACCTAACCAAGGTTTGTTTGTTTGGATGCAACAGACAACCTGCTTTGGTCTTTAACCCAGGCTATGATTTTATGAAATGTAGATGTCTATATCGTATATAATATCAAATCTTAGTTTGTCTCTTTCATAATTTATGCTTCTGAGGTTTAGTTTTCACCATTTTCGCCCTTTCAGTTCAGTTTTTGGTGTCTTTGTTTCCAAGGACAGCAGAATTTCATGCTACATTAATAAGTGTTGATTTATAAATGTTATTTCCTGAGGTTAGTTACCTTGTGGGGAAAAAAACAGTGTGTGGAGTATTTCCCTGCTGGACAAGAACCATATTGAATGCTAATCAATTAAACATCAATCTATAATCTGTCTTGTCTAGGGGTTATTGTTAGGAATAAATAACAGTGTCACATTTTGTCTCCAATGTTTCAGCTGTTCTGTGCTGTTAGCTTCACAGAGAAGATTTGAAAATGAAGACAACGTCTCGTATTATGCGCTGTGTACAATAACGCAAAGTCAGTCCGACATAAAGCATGAGAACTTGGGCTAGAACCACAAGCAGACATGCCAGCTGTCAGCTGATGGCATAAGTGAGTAAGCGCTGCTGACTCACTTACAATGTAACACATTAACGTGTGGGTCTTGCCTGCTGTAGTTACCTGTGTCCTGGTCAAGTGTTTGGTGAGGATTTCAGCTGTACTTATAGCTCCTGTTTCTGTTTTGTTTAAGTGGGACTGTATTTATATTTCCAAAGAGGAAGGGTTTTTTTTTTTTTTTTCTAACTACAGTAATCATCTTCGAGCTCAGTGCAGTAATAGCTTGTTTGGCTGTGAGAGAGAATTACATAATTTGGCCAAATTGTCTTGTTGTGGATATGTTGAGCTCCTTGACTGGTTGAATTGTTGACACAAATTAGCACTTAGAGGTTGTATATAGGATTTGGCTGTATAGGAGGGAAAATGCTGCTTGGCTGATAGTGGTGTTGCTGCTCTGAATGTTGATGCGCTATAAATGCTAACTGGATGACTGGACTGATTCTCACTTGAACTTTCTCGCTCATCCTCCAGTGCAGATCTAGATGACAGGGCTAAAGGCTGTGTGGGGGTTGAGGGATCCCAGAGGCCCTGGAGTACTATTCTCCGATGGGCAGAGCTGCAGCTAAGAGAAAGGTGGAAGAAAGAGCTTCGACTTATTCCTAAGGCGAGTTGACTATTTATGTCCAGGATGTCATGATTCTCCTTGTCAGAATTGAATGTAATCCGTACTGCTCAAGCAAGCTTTGTTGTTAGCATCATGCAACTGTTCGTTATCATGACATTCACTGCAACCAGAACATAAGCATAAGGAGGCTTAATATTACACTAGGAACGGGTGACAGTGTGTTCTACAAAATAATACGTGTTCCATTATTAAAGGATTTCTGTGAATGAACTGCTTCACCGCTCTATCTACTCCAGTACAACATATTAGAGCACACAATACAAAAAAATGATCTAACCAGAAGAAGATGAGCAGAATCTACAAGTGGAGCTTTTAACAAATTGAAATATTAGCCCAAGATAACACACGATTTTTCAATGAAGGTTTATATTATTAAGGGAAAACAAAATCCAAATCTACATGGCCCTGGGTGAAAAAACCTAATAACTGGTTGGGTCACCCTTAGCAGCAACAACTGCAATCAAGCGTTTGCGATAACTTGCGATGAGTCTTTCACAGCGCTGTGGAGGAATTTTGGCTCACTCATCTTTTCAGAATTGCTGTAATTTAGCGATACTGGAGGGTTTTCCAAGCATGGACCGCCTTTTTAAGGTCATGACATTCTCCTTCAGGATTTTTTGGTATAAAGCAGAATTCATGCTTCCCTTTATTATGGTCTAAGTCTTCCAGGTCCTGAAGCAGCAAAACAGCCCCAGACCATCACGCTACCACCTCCAGATTGTACTGTTGCTATCATGTTCTTTTTCTGTGTTACTTTTAGACCAGATGTAATGGGACACACACCCTCAAAAAAGTTCAACTTTTGTCTCATCAGCCCATAGAGTATTTTCCCAAAAGTCTCAGGGAAACTGAGACAAGTCTTTATGTTCTTTTTGCTCAGAAGTGATTTGGGTCTTGGATCTTTGCCATAATGCCATTTTGCACAGTCACTTTTTTATGGTGGAGTCATGACACTGACCTTTACTGAGCCAAGTGAGGTCTGCAGTTCTTTGGATGCTGTTGTGAGGTCCTTTGTGACCTCTTGGATGAGTTGTCGCTGTGCTCTTGGGGTAAATTTGGTCGGCCGGCCGCTCCTGGTGGTCCAGTGGTCCATGTTTTCGCCATTTGTGGATAATGGCTCTCACTGTGGTTGGCTGGAGTCCCAACGCTTTAGAAATGGCCTTTTCCAGACTAATAGATCTCAATTTCTTTCTTTCTCATTTGTTCCTGCATTCCTTTAGATCTCGGCATGATGTCTTGCTTTTGAGGATCTTTTGGTCTTTGCTTTGTCAGACAGGTCCTATGTAACTGATTCTTGATTGATAAGAGTAATAACGTCTGGGTGTGGCTAGAGGAATTGACCTCAGGTGTGATAAACCACAGTTATGTTTTAACACTTTTTACACACAGGGCCATTTAGGTTTGAATTTTTTTCTCCTTAATAATAACAGCCTTCATTTAAAAACTGCATTTTGCATTTACTTTTTGTGTTTACTTGTGCTATCTTTGTCTTGTATATGAATTGGTTTGATGATTTGAAGCATTTAGGTCTGACAAACATTGTAAAAGATAAGAAACCAGGAAGGGGGCCAACACTTTTTCACACCACTGTATGCGCAGTGTAATGACAAAAGTATTTTCACATCTTGTTCTAAAATAAAATATCCTGATTTGAGTTAAATAATAATGATTTAAGTGGACTTTTACACCACTGTGTTAGAGGCAGTTTCCCCTTCAGTGGTTTTCTTGGAAATAATTTACTGTTCTCCGTTTCTCTCTTTATTGTCTTAAATCCCTTAGCTTCCCTGTTCTCATATCAGAAGGTCATAAAACAATGCCTGGGCTGCCATGCTGAGACACTTGAGCTATGACACCGCTCAAGCTAAAGTCCATTTCCCACCTGCTGTGACATTTGAAAGACCACCTATCCCGCACCTGCGGCATACACGCTTGGTCTTCACCCCGAAGCTTTTAGAGCCATCAACCAACAAACTGAGAGAAAGGGGAAGAATAAAAATACGCTTGATTTGTCTGTGCGTTCTGTAATTAATGGCATGACCTTCAGTGTCATTATCAGACAAATCTAAAAGCACATCTTCTGTTTTTTTTTTCTCTCCCGGATCCACAGGTTCATCACGAAAACACAGCGCCTCTCATTGGTGTCTGCAGAACATCGCACAAGAATCAGTTGACAGCTCAGATGAAGAGTTCTTTGATGCCAGAGGTTAGTATTACATTTGATTTCCCATCTTTTCTGGCCTACACCTTGTATTAGTCTCATGAGGCACTGTAAACGATCCATCAAATGTGTGGACTTGCAGCACGTTCCTCTGCAGATACCGAATATAACATTGAGTCATTAGTACAGATTCATTTTAATTACTAAGTTGTAAGCACTTTCTAAGTTGTAATCAGCATATATCGCAAACAACAGTAACTCTGTTATATTACTTAGTCAGTATTGGCAAGGACGACCAATAAAAATAGACACATCCAGGTCCTCACTGCTATTTGGGGAAAAGAGGCCAGAAGGAGCTGGAGTCAGTGGCTGGAAACAAAAACACTGTCATTTGTTAGCATCTGGTAAAAATATGGATGTTACACGCAGTCAAAGGCAGTTTGACAGATGAAACGTGATTATAGGAAAACTTTAAATAACAATATGTGCTGAAACAACTGATTTAACCTACTGAGAACCTGCGTCCACATATGGGGACCCATTAGGCCTTTCTTCAAACACCTTTTGGATTACCATGACGTGGATGACTGAGAACCTTCACAGACACATATGGGGACATTTAATCTGATTCATTCTACAGACAAACGTGACAAAAGTTGAAAGAGACAAAACCTCATAAAATTTTACAACTGAAACTTCTT